>NC_044907.1:86775092-87076173 GCF_001633185.2 Quercus lobata | reverse complement strand
AGCAAAAGCATATAAATCCACTAAAAGATTAGGAGCATTTACTTCAAATAATAAAGATGAGTGGGCCTTAGCTTTTTCCTATAGAATTTTCTAGTAAACTTTGCCAAAAAAGATGGTAGATGTGGTGGTCAAGAGGGGGGACCGGTGTGATAGGCCAAGAATGTATTGACCCCTTGTGATGAATTAATTAATTAATTAGCCAAGTTTATTAATTAATCAAATTAATATGCAAATGTGTGGTAGCACAAAAAAATCACTAAATAACTAAATACGCAGCGGAAATTAAATTGACACGGTAATTTGTTTACGAATGGGGAAAACCAACATGGTAAAAACCCTACCAGGTGATTTTAAGGTCACTACTTCCAAGAATCAACATTATCACAATAAGCGGTTACAAGTAAAGGAATCCCAATACCTTATACCAACCTACAATTGAACCCTTACCCCAATACCCAATTGGACTTGTTCTGTAGTGACAATCTCTCTTTGTAATGCACGGCCCCCAGTACGTGACTAACCAATTGTGCGGATCCCAATACGCGACTTCAATCACCAACTAGAGAAGGTTATTGGCTGCAAAGTTCTTTAGTTCATCACACGATGAAGATCAAGAAACTCTTTGGTTACAAAACCCTAAGGTGCACAAACACAGCAGCTTCTTGACAAGAAAGATGAGGTAGGGCAAATTCTGTTTCCGGTCACAGTTTACTTGAACAATCTTTTGCTTAACACTTGTACAACTTGTTCCACCTTTGACGGCTCTTAAAATAATTCTTTTATATGTTTAGGGTTGTGAGAAAAGAAAGTCCAAACATATAATCATGGATTGGAGTCAAAATGAAACTGAAACTCTATTTTTCATAGACCTCGACAGATACCCTATCTGTTGAGCCACAGGCTGAAACAGCTCTTCAAGGCTTGATAGATGGCTAGCTATTGAGCTAGCTGTCGAGCTTTAATGACAGAAACTTTTCAGACTTGAATCTTAGACAGACTTGCATGGCTTTAACACTTGAACTTGAAACAAGGTTTCTTGAATCATTAAACACATCCTAGATCTACCCAATTACAAGTAAAGTGCGTTTTGTGAAAAGATTAACCAATTATATAAAATAGTGACATATGTTCCTAACAAGTGACTCACATATGTCCTAACAATCTCCCCCTTTGGCAATTCGTGACAAAACCATAACAAACAAATGAGATATGAGAGACGTCATAAATCACTCAACTCTTATTCATTTGTTGAATACAATAAAATCTATCCTAACACAAACTCTTGAAAAACTTTGCAAGAAGAGAGTCTATGGCAAGAAAGACTTTGACAACTTGTATTTTTGAAATACTTTAAACAAAACTCATTAAGGCATCCTTGTGTGAAACAAAAATAATAGATTGCATACAAGTATAAGAAACATGTGTATAGAGATAGAAAAGAAACAACACATGTAAGGATAGGTGAAAGAAAAACATACATCAATATAAAAGGAATATAAGTACAATGTATGTAAAAAAAAATGGTCACAAGACCCATGTACAAGATATAATGTATCTAAAATGGAGAAGAGAAAAAGATACAAATAATCCTTACTACATCCCTCAGAAAGAACACTTCCCCTATCAAAAATCTCCTATACTAACTCTCCCCCTAACTATGACTACTCTCATAACCAAAACTACTTCCCCTTTTTGTCATGAGTAACAAAGGGTAAGAGTGTCAAGTAGACATCTCGTCATTGCTGGGTGAGCTAGCATCTCCATCATCCTCATCATCGGAAGCAGTAGCATCATCATCATCGGAAGCAGTAGCAACATCATCATTAGCACTGTCAAAGTCATCACTCTCATCCGAAGAGGCCACAGGAGTGGAAGGCATGGTGTAACTGCCCATCTTAGCCTGGCGTCGAGCAATATGTCCAACACAGGTGTTCACTTGACACAACTCATCACTGAGAGTGTTGAGGCGAGCATCCATTCGCTGAAGCTGTGCCATGATGTCCTCGAGTGTCACTCCACTCGTAGAAGAGGAGGGAGTGGAATGAGTCAAAGTGGCTATCGATCCAGACCGTCTCGAATGAAACTGCGCTTCACTACATTTAACAGTACCAGTATCTATAGTACCCATGACTGGAAAAGGATCGTAAGAGGGAAAACAAACCTCAAAATGGTGTAAAAACCTCGTGATAGCTGAAGGGAAGATAAGCTTATCATGGGTTGCCGTATCTCTATAGACATCCATGATAAAAAGAATGAAGTAAGAAGGAAAATCTAAGGTAAGACCCTGAATAAGAGAAAGCAAAAAACTGAGCATGAGGCTTTGTGATAGAGTTATAGTGAGAGAGAGGGTGCAAAACAAACGTCATGACCATGTTCGAAAACCGAGGGCCTTTTGCAAAGCCCAAATAGTAAGTGAACTGGTGCTTACCCCAATCAGATGGATGCTCATAGAAGGCATAAATGAGCTCGTCTTTAGACACTGTCCTAAGACGATCACAACTAGCGTAGTCAGGAAACTTAACCCTGGGGACATAGAGCACATTCACAATAATCTGTGATGTGACAACAATGTGCGTACCTTGAACACTAGTAATAAAATGAGGTACTGAAGAACCGAATCCATGCATGTTGGAGTAAAACTCCTGGATCAGTACAGATGGACAAGTGACTGGGGCATCACACAGTGGCCCCCATCTCCTACTGTAGATGACAGTGGGTAGGTCGGTGTCAGAGAAGTTTGACAAGATGACTTGGCGTTCAGAATGAATGCCTCGTTAAGAAAAGTTCTCAAAGAAGTCCGATTTGGCCTTCTTATCAAGGAACCGAATAGAGAAAGGAGTAGTGTCAGCAGAAGAGGATGCCCTGGAACGAAGAGGGTTTCAAGATAGAGCAGATTTACATTTGGGTGCCATAGAAGCAAACTAATGTAAATGGAGAGAGAGAGAGAGAGAGAGAGAAGACAATCAGAAAAGTCCCAAAACAGTTCACAATATATCAAAATATATTGAAAGGAAAGAACGTATGCATGGGAATGCATGAACATGTAACATGCAATATAAAAAGCATCATGGGCTCAGCCCAATCCAAACCTACCAACACACAATCAGTTGCACACATCTAAATGAATGACAATACTGTTATAATGCTCATGAGATGCAATGCATGAAGTTTTTAAGATCAAATCCTCAAAACCCATCCCAAAAATTTCACAAAAACCTCTTTGATTTTGAAAAACCCCAAAATTTTCAAAAATCCCAAAAACTTAGGTTAACAAACATGAAATGCATGAAAATGAGGGATTTAGACACTTACCAAGTGAAGAGTAACTTGAATAAGGCTGAAAATCTCTTGGGAAAGAAGTTTGGATGAAGAGAAAAGTGTTTGGGAGGTGAACTAGTTGAGATCAATTGAGAGAGATCAAGGAAAGTGAGATCAGAATCGTGAGCGCTCCTTATATAGCCCATCAGTAAATCTCAATAGATCAAGAGGTGTCGAGGATCTATCGAGCTTTAAAGGGTTCGATAGAAGCATCTGTCGAGCATGTGTCCAAGGCAAAAAGAAGCTCGATGGATCGAGGATTTGTTGAGGAGCTGTCGAGGGGACATAAACTTTCTTGATCGATCCACCTAGCTATCCAGAGGTGTTGAGATTATGATAAAAATCAATTTAAGAGCATAAACCAGGTGTCAAGAGGTGTCAAGGATCTATCAAGGTTGCTTTAAAATAGTTTTTCAAAAAGGGAAAAACATAGATATGAATGCAATCAAGCATACAACTCAACCAAGGATCCAAACAACATTTTAAACTCTCAAAATCATCTCTCAACAAAAATGTTAAGCATATAGATCCCAAAAACACACACACACTATCGATGATGAATTATGTGTTCTCTATGTTGGTAACATGAGCATGCCAAATTTCGTCTCAAGTGGATGTTATTTACTATTCGGTATAGAAATTCATGTTAATTTAAAAATTGGTTTCGACTCGAACACAAGAACTTCTAATTTAAACATTTTGCATGGATGATATTGTAATTCTAACGAGCTAATAACTCTTTTTTATTGGATTGAAATTTTGTGAATTTTGATGATGAATTATGTGTTCTCTATGTTGGTAACATGCATGCCAAATTTACCATTCGATTCAGAAACTCGTGTTAATTTAAAAATTGGTTTTGACTCAAGGACAAAAACTTCTAATTTATACATTTTGTGGATGATATTGTAATTCTAACGAGCTAATAACTCTTTTTCATTGGATTAAAATTTTGTGAATTTCGATGATGAATTATGTGTTCTCTATGTTGGTAACACGAGCATGCCATATTTCGTGCTGATTGGATGTTATTTATTATTTGATTCAAAAACTCGTGTTAATTTAAAAATTGGTTTTGACTCAAACACAAAAACTTCTAATTTAAACATTTTACCGATGATATTGTAATTCTAACCGGTGGCTTTGTTAAAATTTGCATACATTAAAACAATATTGAGTGATGTAAAATTTAACATGAACTCAACTCATATATGTTTATATGAATGGAGTCATTTTTGGAACATTGACACGTTTTCTTTGTTTCATTTTGGTTGTTTTAGATGATTGATATTAAGGAAACCCTAGCATTGTTCATGGACTTACAGACTCAAAGTGATAAGCCTTTAAGAAAATTGGCTTTCTCTCATGTTATTCATAGCATGAAGCGAATAAATCAGAAGCACAAGAATGATACTAAGAATCGTAAGCTCCAAAATATCGTGTTTGCAATGCTACAGGTCTGTAGTATTAATCATTTTTCCTTTTTTGTTTGCTGAAAAGTTAAAACCGTGAATTTGAGGTCAATTGGGTTAATAATTTGAGTTTTTGTGTATAATTTGATTGCAAGATGATGAAGCAAAAGCCAAGAGAACTCTCACCATGCTATGTGAGCTTCACCGGAGGAAGTTGTGGTTCGATGATAGAACCGCAAATGCCATTGCTACTGCGTGTTTTCATTCGTCGCCAAGGTAGTTACTAGTCATATAGCATTAGTAAAATTTTCCAGTCTTGGATTTCGGATGTCACAATTTTGTGTTTCTTAAATTAATCAGGATCATGATTGCTGCTCTGTCGTTTCTTCTTGATTACGAGAAAATTGAAGACAATGACGATAGTGATGCTTCAAGTGGTGAAGATGACCCGAATCCTCAAGCTCCTCATGTTGTCATCAATAAACAGGCTATTTATAACGTTGGTTGCACTTTTTATATAGAAATTTCACTTCAATTATACAGATTACTGCAATTTTTTATATGAAGAAAAGTAGAGTACTGTTTTTTTGGTGATGCATTTAGAGTGCCGATGGCAAGTATTTTTAGAAGTTATTTGTAAAACTTTAAAATTGCAGCTGGTTGATTGTATTGTAATGTAATGTAATTTTCTAATGTTTTCAGACACACCATAAAGGAACAGTTTCAAGCAAGAAGAAAAAGCAAGCAAAATTGCAGCGTGCAATGCGTAGCATGAAAAGGCAACAACGTCTGTCATCAGAAAATGTCACATCGAATAATTATTCCCCACTTAACCATCTTAAAGATGCACAGGTACTTTAGTTTTCTCGTTGCTATCTTCGGTCAAGTGAATTCTACTCTAATATTCTTTCTTTGGATAGAAGGTGATTTTAGATTTCCATTCTGCCTGTAGGGATTTGTTGAGAAGTTATTCTCTCGGCTTCAAACTTGCAATGAATGTTTTGAGGTGAGAGATTAATGTTTCATTTTTCTGTTAAATAATAACAGATTTTCTGCTTTAAAGTCATTGAAAATGGGATTACTTAAGTCAATGAGCCGTATTTTTTTTTATTATTGCCTGCTTAGGTTTGTTAATTGTTCTTGGCATAAGAAGCTAAGATGAAAGAAAGATTGGATCACGTTTAGATTTGTAGAATTATGGGGAAATTAAGACAAAATTGTACATAATAAAAGAAGATTATTTGTTTAGAGATAGTCTTGAGGACTGAACCAGGTAAATTGGTGGGTGTTGGAAAGGAAGAGTTAACAGAGGAGATACTGAAACAATCTATTTGGTTGATATCAGGAACACACGCAATTGTTACCTATTGTTATCTTCATTTCAAAATGATTTCTATGAATTAGAAGGATAGATTTAATTCCCTTTTTTCCCCAGAATTTAGGATATGTTATTTTCTTTTTTCTGCTTTTCTTTTAATTTGTATAAAAGTTTTGAACCATGTTCTAGAGTAAAGTTCGTATTGCGCAACTTTTGCAGCCTATTGTTCTAATACATAAGTTTCTTTGTTAATTCTAATTAATTCATGAATTAAACTGAGCCAAGTGATTCACCAATTAAGATTAACTAAATACTGAATGCTCTGCAGTAAACTTTTTTTTTTAATAAAGAAAAAAGAAATGAGATCTAAATTTTTTTGTTAGTTCTTACTGTTTACAAAATGTTGCTGAATCTGAATGATTCTTTCTTTTGATTATTACCCTGAGTAAACTTCAGGTTAGGATGATGATGCTGAAAGTAATAGCTCGAACAGTTGGGCTTCACCGCTTGATTCTGTTGAATTTTTATCATTTCATTGAGAAATATATTCAGGTATTTTCTGACTCATGCATTTAAGTTGTAATTACCTTGATGCCTGAGGTGGTAACTATATTGATAAATGCAGCCCCATCAACGTGATGTCACAAGTTTACTTGCAGCAGCAGTTCAGGCCTGTCATGATATGGTATTAAGCTTTTTCTCTTTTGCTTGATTGGATACTATACTGTAATTTATAGCTAAATTTGATTATTTTCATCTGTCCCTCCCCCAAGTTTCTTCTTTTGAAATTTGAACTTTCAAGAATTCACCTATAAATAATTCAATTGACTGTGTTGTAAACAGGTGCCACCTGATGCAGTTGAACCACTATTCAGAAAAATAGTAAATCAGTTTGTACATGATCGTTCACGCCCAGAGGTGCTACTTCACAACTGCATTATAATAAGTTTTCCTTTTCAGTTACTTACGGATTTGTCTCTAAGTCAACTTGTTTTTTCCAGGCCATTGCTGTTGGACTGAATGTAATAAGGGAGATTTGTTTACGCATGCCATTGGTAACTACCTATACATTTCATTTTCTTTTATCTCTCTATCTGAGATTATCATGGTGGTTTCAAAGTTGTCTAATAACTTTTTGTAAATGGTAATTGGACCTATTCATTGTGTTCTATCTCTTTTTTTTGCCTTTCATATATAGCCTTTTGTAACTCTATTTTCTTAGTGCTGTTAATGTGTTAGGTTTAATATTTTTGTTCCTGGCAACTAGTTGATGACAGAAGATTTGCTGCAAGATCTTGCACTATACAAGAAATCACATGAGAAAGTAGTTTCAATAGCAGCTCGTTCACTAATTACTTTATTTAGAGAGGTATTAGAAACTACTGTAGCTGTGATATCTCTCTCTCTCTCTCTCTCTCTCTCTGCTTGCTTGTGCATATGTGTGCCTATGCATGCCCAAGATCAATTTAGGAATAATTGCTAATTCGTTTATGTGTAGGTTTGCCCCGCACTGCTAATCAAGAAGGATCGTGGGCGCCCTACAGACCCGAAGGCAAGGCCAAAAGCAGCAATGTTCCTGGTGTTGAATTATTACAAGAAGATGACAATAACGAGGACAATATTAGTGACGCTGAAAGGTCCTCATCCAATGATTCTGATGATGATCATGATAATGAGGTTGATGTTGCCAGCGATGATGAAGAAAATCAGCTATATGGTGATATTACTGGAAGTGAAGATGATGAATTAGAAGATGACGAAGTAGCTCAAAATGAAGATGGAGATAACATTATTGATAGTGATGACAGTGATGTTAGTAACGATGATGATGATGGGAAAGAAGAGGAGGAAGAAGAGGAGATGGAGGCAGCAGATGAAGATGTGAATGAAGCAACAAACTGTTCCAGCAAAACTAGTGATGCCAATGCTAGGGATAGTGAAACTGGAGGAAGAGAATCTAAAGCAAAAAAGAGGAAGTTGCTGATTTTGATGGACAATTGCTTGCTGCTGATTCAAGCCTTCGGGCTCTAAAGAGATTGGCAGGAGTGACGATAGGGCAAACCTCACCAGACTCAACTGATGGAATTCTTTCTAATGAGGACTTCCAAAGAATCAAGGAATTGAAGGTATTGTATTGCTATCAGACTTGAAGGAAAAAATGGGGTTAATTTTTAACTTTGTGCCATGGAAAACGATGATGCAAAGTTTCTTTAATATTTGTGATACTAGATTTCATAACATTGCATGTTGATTATTGGGTGCTTTTGTGGTTATTTTATTAGGCAAAGAAGGATGCAAATGATGCTTTGGTTAAACATGGGTTAAGAAAGGGTATCCCAAGTTCTGATCAACTGAGTACTAAAGGAGTCGATCCTGCCAAACTTGAAGTAAGTTTTCTATTTCTTTACTGGATCGTGTATCTTAGTTCCTTTTTTTTTTTTTTTTTTTTAAATTTATTTTTTATGAAGAGAATGAATCCTGTCATCAAAGGAGTTGGAGGAAAAAAAGAGAGTCGGGGGAGAGAGGGGGGGGGGGGGGACCTCCTGCAGTTGCTGCTAAGGTGAAAGGTTACCTCCCTACATGGAAAGAGGGGGTGGGGAGCAAGAAGCCATCAGAAATAGGAACATTGAGTGTGGGTTCCAAACCAACTAGGTGCATGTGTAAACTTACTGATTGAAAAAAGTACATTGGGCAATTGAGTGTTGGAACGGTTTTTAAGTTGGAAATGCATTCTATGTTACAAAGCAGCAGAAGTTTTTCATATTGTAAATCTATTGCAACATATTCATTCTGTCTCATGATGTTTAATTTTTTTCTCCTAACACATAAGATTCTTCCTTTAAAACTTATACTGATCCACTTTTTCATGTATTTTGTAGGTTCATGTAAAAAAGAAGATGAGCAAGGAGGAAAGATTAGTGTTAGTTAGGGCAGGGAGGGAGGAAAGAGGGAAGTACCAGGCTCGAACGTCTGTAAAGCAGAAAAAGGTAATTCCATTTCTGACACTTCATGTTCTTCATGTACTTGCCTTTTAGAATCCTGATGTTAGATTGGTGTGCAATTCATTAGTTCTCTTCTAAGTTTGGCTTTGAATTTGAGAATTATGTGTATAACATCCTTACCTCAGAATCCAAACAACCTGTATCAAGGGGTTAGTGGGAAAGATCTGGAAAATGAGGGAGGGAAAGATAGCTCCTGTCCCTTTTTTGGATGCTCTAGATGGAAAGAAAAAAGTGAGAATCAGAGAAGGAAAGATCCCCTCCCTTACAAGTCCACTTTTACAATCTATCCACAAACTAATAGCAGAAAAGGAGGGTATAATGGCAAAATACTTGGTTTAATTCTCCTTTCCTCAATCTCTTGAAAACCTATGCTTTCCTTTCTTCTTCCTTAAGGTGTTATTTGACCAGCGCCTTAGCTTCAGATTCTCCCCTCTCTTTCTCTCTCTCTCTCCCCAATGCTATCTTTGTTTATTTCTTTCTGTTCAATAATGTTACAACTTTAACCTATAAGATAATTAAGAATAGCACAGCGTTGAACATCTTATCCTTTTTCTTTTTATGACCTATCGTGTTCAATCTATGATAAGTATTAGGCTGTGATGCCATCATATAGTTACTTTATTTCAATTTTGCCTATACCATTTTGTCATTGGACAGACTTGTTAGTGTGGCTTGAATTTTGCCACAAGCCCATAAGGCCCAACCAAGCCCAATCCGGCCATAAAAGTGACCTAATACAAGTTGAAAAAGGAATCCCACTCAGCCGACTTTCATAAAGTAACATATATATGTGTGCTTTATTATATGCGACTATATTGCAGAGAATTGATTAGAGAGAAATTCTAATTAACCTAGTGAGCAGCCGCATGAGAGAAAATAGAGAAAAGAGATGTAGCCAGCTTCTATTCTTATTTTTTCTATGAGAGAGTGCTAGGGTGTAATTGGGATTTGGGTTTCTTGAGAGTGTTCTTGTGCACTATTGTATTTTTCCCTGATAATAGTGAAATCCCTGCAACTCCGTGGACGTAGGCAAATTGCCGAACCACGTAAATATTGTCTTGTGCGTGTGATTATTTTTCTTTGGCGTGTGTTTTCTCTATTTATTTTGTTTCTCACAAGTTGGGAATTTTGGTTAAATTCCCTACAACTGGTATCAGAGCCTAGGGTTAGGTTTGAGTGGGAGCAATGGTAGAGGAAGAAGGAAAGGCGTCTAGAATAGAAAAGTTTGACGGCACAGACTTCGCATATTGGAGGATGCAGATTGAAGATTATCTCTATGGGAGGAAATTGCATCTGCCTCTTTTGGGGACAAAACCTGAGGCTATGAAGGCTGAGGAATGGGCTTTCCTTGACAGACAGGTACTAGGAGTTATCAGGTTAACTCTGTCTAGGTCTGTTGCACACAATGTTGTAAAGGAGAAGACCACAGCAGATCTGATGAAGGCTTTGTCTGGTATGTATGAAAAGCCGTCAGCAAACAATAAGGTGCACTTGATGAAGAAACTGTTCAATCTGAAGATGGCAGAGAATGCATCAGTAGCACAACATCTGAATGAATTTAATACTATCACAAATCAATTGTCGTCTGTAGAAATTGATTTTGATGATGAGATTCGTGCTCTGATCGTCTTGGCTTCTTTGCCAAACAGTTGGGAGGTAATGAGGATGGCAGTAAGCAATTCTACAGGAAAGGAAAAACTCAAGTACAATGATATACGAGATTTAATTCTGGCTGAGGAGATTCACAGAAGAGATGCAGGTGAATCCTCAGGATCTGGTTCTGCCCTAAATCTTGAGACAAGAGGCAGAGGTAATAACAGAAATTCAAATCGGGGCAGATCAAAATCCAGAAATTCTAATCGGAACAGAAGTAAATCTAGATCAGGCCAACAAGTACAATGCTGGAATTGTGGGAAAACAGGTCACTTTAGGAATCAATGCAAAAGTCCTAAGAAGAAGAATGAAGATGATTCTGCTAATGCTGTAACAGAAGAGGTACAGGATGCATTACTTCTTGCAGTAGACAGTCCACTTGATGATTGGGTTTTGGATTCAGGAGCTTCGTTTCATACCACTCCACACCGAGAAATCATACAGAATTATGTTGCAGGTGATTTTGGTAAGGTGTATTTGGCTGATGGTTCAGCCTTGGATGTTGTGGGTATGGGAGATGTTCGGATATTGTTGCCCAATGGGTCTGTTTGGTTACTGGAGAAGGTTCGACATATTCCTGACCTAAGGAGGAATCTGATTTCTGTTGGACAACTTGATGATGAAGGGCATGCAATACTATTTGTTGGTGGTACTTGGAAGGTTACAAAGGGAGCTAGGGTATTGGCTCGTGGAAAGAAAACTGGTACTCTGTACATGACCTCAAGTCCAAGAGACACAATTGCAGTTGCTGATGCAAGTACTGATACAAGCCTATGGCACCGCAGACTTGGTCACATGAGTGAGAAAGGGATGAAGATGCTGCTGTCAAAAGGAAAACTACCAGAATTGAAGTCCATTGATTTTGACATGTGTGAAAGTTGCATCTTAGGAAAGCAGAAAAAGGTGAGCTTCTTGAAAACTGGCAGGACACCGAAGGCTGAAAAATTGGAGTTAGTACACACTGATTTGTGGGGGCCTTCTCCGGTTGCATCCCTTGGAGGTTCAAGGTACTATATCACTTTTATTGATGACTCAAGCAGAAAGGTATGAGTTTATTTTCTGAAAAATAAATCTGATGTATTTGAAACCTTTAAGAAGTGGAAGGCCATGGTTGAGACAGAAACAGGTTTGAAAGTAAAATGTTTGAGGTCAGATAATGGAGGAGAGTACATAGATGGAGGGTTCAGTGAGTATTGTGCTGCACAGGGAATTAGGATGGAGAAGACCATTCCTGGGACACCACAGCAGAATGGTGTGGCTGAGCGCATGAACAGAACTCTCAATGAGCGTGCTAGGAGTATGAGGTTGCATGCTGGACTACCAAAAACTTTTTGGGCTGATGCTGTTAGCACTGCAGCTTACCTGATAAACCGAGGACCTTCAGTTCCCATGGAGTTCAGACTTCCTGAGGAGGTTTGGAGCGGTAAAGAGGTAAAGTTTTCACACTTAAAAGTTTTTGGTTGTGTTTCCTATGTTCATATTGATTCTGATGCTCGTAGTAAACTTGATGCAAAGTCTAAAATATGTTTTTTCATTGGCTATGGTGATGAGAAATTTGGCTATAGGTTTTGGGATGAACAAAACAGGAAAATCATCAGAAGTAGAAATGTGATATTTAATGAACAGGTTATGTACAAGGACAGGTCAACTGTAGTGCCAGATGTTACAGGGATAGATCAAAAGAAATCTGAGTTTGTCAACTTAGATGAATTGACTGAAGGTACTGTCCAGAAAAGGGGTGAAGAAGATAAGGAGAATGTAAATTCACAGGTAGATCTGAGTACACCTGTAGCTGAAGTTCGCAGATCTTCCAGGAACATTAGACCTCCACAGCGTTATTCACCCACTTTAAATTATCTCCTGTTGACTGATGGTGGTGAGCCAGAGTGTTATGAAGAAGCCTTGCAAGATGAGAATTCAAGCAAGTGGGAGTTAGCCATGAAGGATGAGATGGATTCCTTGTTGGGGAATCAGACATGGGAACTGACTGAATTGCCAGTAGGAAAGAAGGCTTTGCACAACAAGTGGGTATACAGAATAAAGATTGAGCATGATGGTAGCAAACGTTACAAGGCCAGATTAGTTGTTAAAGGGTTCCAGCAGAAGGAAGGCATTGACTACACAGAGATATTTTCTCCAGTTGTGAAGATGTCAACAATCAGACTAGTACTGGGAATGGTGGCTGCAGAAAACTTACATCTTGAGCAGTTAGATGTGAAGACAGCATTCCTTCATGGTGACTTGGAGGAAGACCTTTACATGATTCAGCCAGAAGGGTTCATTGCTCAAGGACAAGAGAATTTAGTCTGCAAACTGAAAAAGAGCTTGTATGGCCTAAAACAAGCTCCAAGACAGTGGTACAAGAAATTTGACAGTTTTATGCATAGAATTGGGTTCAAGAGATGTGAAGCTGATCACTGTTGCTATGTTAAGTTTTTTGACAATTCTTACATCATATTACTGTTGTATGTGGATGATATGCTTATTGCAGGGTCTAGCATTGAGGAGATTAATAATCTGAAGAAGCAATTGTCCAAACAGTTTGCAATGAAGGATTTGGGAGCTGCAAAGCAAATCCTTGGTATGAGAATCATTAGAGACAAGGCTAATGGTACATTGAAGCTTTCACAGTCAGAGTATGTGAAGAAAGTTCTTAGCAGGTTCAACATGAATGAAGCTAAACCAGTGAGCACACCCTTGGGTAGTCATTTCAAACTAAGCAAAGAACAATCACCGAAGACAGAAGAAGAAAGGGACCACATGAGCAAGGTGCCCTATGCCTTAGCTATTGGCAGCTTGATGTATGCTATGGTGTGTACAAGGTCAGACATTGCACATGCAGTAGGAGTTGTGAGCAGATTCATGAGTAGGCCTGGAAAGCAGCATTGGGAGGCAGTCAAGTGGATTCTGAGATATCTGAAGGGTTCATCAGATACATGTCTTTGCTTCACAGGTGCAAGTTTGAAACTGCATGGTTATGTAGATGTTGATTTTGCTGGTGATATTGACAGTAGAAAGAGTACTACAGGGTTTGTTTTTACTCTGGGTGGTATAGCAATATCATGGGCTTCAAATCTACAGAAGATTGTTACTTTGTCTAGTACAGAAGCTGAGTATGTTGCAGCAACTGAAGCTGGAAAGGAGATGATTTGGCTACATGGTTTCTTAGATGAATTGGATAAGAAGCAGGAGATGGGCATTCTACACAGTGACAGTTAGAGTGCAATCTTTCTTGCCAAGAATTCGACTTTTCATTCAAAGTCGAAACACATATAGACAAAATACCACTTTATCCGTTACCTTGTTGAAGATAAGCTGGTAATGCTTGAGAAGATTTGTGGATCTAAGAACCCGGCAGACATGTTGACTAAGGGTGTCACTATTGAGAAGTTGAAGCTGTGCGCAGTTTCAATTGGTCTTCTAGCTTAAGGACAGGAGGATGAGTTGCAGGGATGAGGGATTGTGTTATGGAGGATTGTGGCTAATGTTTGCAGCTTGTGAGCCCTTAAGGGCTAAGGTGGAGCTGATGGAGGAGTTTGCTCATGAAGCTTGATCAATTCAAGCCAAGGTGGAGATTTGTTAGTGTGGCTTGAATTTTGCCACAAGCCCATAAGGCCCAACCAAACCCAATCCGGCCATAAAAGTGACCTAATACAAGTTGAAAAAGGAATCCCACTCAGCCGACTTTCATAAAGTAACATATATATATATATATATATATATGTGCTTTATTATATGCGGCTATATTGCAGAGAATTGATTAGAGAGAAATTCTAATTAACCTAGTGAGCAGCTGCATGAGAGAAAATAGAGAAAAGAGATGCAGCCAGCTTCTATTCTTATTTTTTCTGTGAGAGAGTGTTAGGGTGTAATTGGGATTTGGGTTTCTTGAGAGTGTTCTTGTACACTATTGTATTTTTCCCTGATAATAGTGAAATCCCTGCAACTCCGTGGACGTAGGCAAATTGCAGAACCACGTAAATATTGTCTTGTGCGTGTAATTATTTTTCTTTGGCGTGTGTTTTCTCTATTTATTTTGTTCCTCATAGGTTGGGAATTTTGGTTAAATTCCCTACAAGACTGGTGGTCTGAGCAATAGGCAGAATGAGCGCAAGAAGAATCTGCCAATGGCAGCAAAGAAAGCCAAGGTAGCAAGGTCTCAACTAGAGAAGAAAAAAAAAACAACAGCGTGCAGGCAAACAGTTTCGTGGGAGGAAAGTGTGGAAATGACTGGAAACATTTATCGTTTTCCTATACAATGTTATCTGTTATATTTTTTGAATGGCAATTATATTATTTTGCCAGTTTTTTTCCCCCTGAGGAATTAGAAATATTACAGCAAGTTGGTACAATACTTCAAAAATCTTGCTGGGACAGCTAGCAGCACAAATAACAAATTTTGGCAGAAATTTATTGAAAATGATCCTAGTTTTTTAATTTAGATCAATACGTGGCTTCTTATATGTCTCAAAAATATCTGTTTACTCAGGCATATTTGAAGTTCGAAATGTAATTGAGTTTTGTGTAGGGCTTAAATTTAGCATTTTAGCAACTACAGTATATCCATTCATAACCCAGTATTTGATTTCAAATGCAATGAGGCATTCGCATTACCAAGTATTTCATTTCAACTGCATTCTGCTGCAATAATTACTACCAGTTACTTTAAGTAACACTCTTATGAACTATGGCTTACCAATTACTCGCTGCTGGTGTTTCTGGACTTGCCAAATCATATAACATGCATTTAAAACTAGAGTTGAAGAAATACCATCGGGACAATATTACTAGTAATCTCTCAACCTACGATACCTGCCATGTGTAGGAGTTGGCCTAATCCAAATTTATCATGTCAATAAAAATTCCAACTCAACATCATGTTAGAATCACTTTTGTTCTAATTTCACTTTTCCTTTCTTAGTTGGGCATGGCTGAGTCTAACTGCCAGTGGATTGGACTTGTTTTGGGTATGTCTCGATCAGATTCAGATGGGTTTGATGTTAAATTTGATTTCACTATTGATAGTAACGGTTATCTAAGAGCATTTCTAGCCCTCTCTATATTTTTGTATTGTTTAATAAGTAAATAGTAGCTTTTACCTTTTGTATAGCTACATTTTCAAATACACTTTCTAATAAATTTTCTATCATTTTTTTATTCCATTTTTTTTGAGAAAGAAATAATGAAGAAATAATATTTAAAAGATCACACATTTTCACTCAAAAAACAATGACCACAAATTTATTTCTATAGAGAGAGAGAGAGAGAGAGAGAGAGAGAGAGAGAGTTCCAAAATCTGAAGAGAGTCGCTCGGGGGACCTAGGCCAGCGGAAATCGGTGTTCGTCGTGCAAAGCCAAGTCATTCACTCCACCCCACTTCCGTCTCCTCCCTATAGCTGAAAGGACATGTTGCCCAAATAGGTTAGATCGGCTTGTGTCTTATTTATTTATTTGATTAGTTTTAAGTTTATGTTTTTTGCTTTTATTTGTGTTTGGATTGTGTCTTCTCTTGAGTTTAGAGACATTTGAGAGAGAGAGAGGAATTGGTTTAGCTGTTAGCCATTGTGAATGTTGAGAAAAAATTGAATATTTTAATCGGTTAGTTGAATTTTTTATTCCAATTAATCATTTTGCTAATGAACAGTAGGTCATTAGACCAAGAGAGTTATTGCTCATTAGCAAACAATTTTTTTCTAAGGAACAGTAACTTAAAGAGTCTATTAGAGTAACATTTTGGGGGTTTACTCTCCAAGTTAAAGAGGATTTTGGGTTTAGAGAGTTTGTTAGAGATGCTCTAACATAGGCTAAGTATGCCTTAAAAATTTCCTTTCTCACAAAAATCTCTTGTACGTAGTAAGATTGCTGAAACTCCTATCAAGACTAATACACGACTCACTCCTCCTTGATAGTGAGCTACTCCATAATGCCACACTGTATCAAGAGTAGTTAGATGTCTTACTATTAGTTGGGATCAAGATCGGGTGTGGTACCACACCTGGTGCAATTACCGCCTCCCTACTCTCAAAAACTTTTTACCACTTTCACTTTTTTACTGCTCCTTTTTTTTAATTCAATTTGAAAGTTTCTTTTTTCAATTCTCTATCCTAACCATTGGAGAGATATTGGAGACCTAATATCTCTAATGTTGCTCATCACGTCAATCAATTGTTGGCCCCTTATTTCACACTTTGTAAGAGAGTCTCATGGAACAAATGAAAACAATAATGTTAAATATATCTATCCTTTGTTTATTTTCACATGACTGACTTTTCAGCCACCCATCCTAATTACATAGGGTAGGCAATATCTCTTGCCCTTGTTCATTATCCGCATAAGCAGCTTGTTAGCAATCCACCCTATTTATTAAGGGTAGAAAGGTAGCCACCCAAGTTAATGCCTTGTCCCCTACAGTCTCTGCCATTTCCAATATATTCTCAAATCTCATTGTAAGAGACAGATAACAATGGAGAAGCAATGAGAGAGAGAGAACAAAGGGAGATATATGTATTCAGTATTAGAAATCATATGACGTGGTGGATGACCATTAGAAAATAAGTAATTCAGGTATAATTTTACTCTCATATTTCCTTTATTGTACCCCAAAAAAAAAAAAAGCTTTGTTGATGAACAGTAAATAAATTTTATTGAGGTGATGTTCATACTTCATAGATTAAAAAGGAAAATTGGACAACTTGTTGAGGCTAATGCAAGGGTGTTTTTGGTTGAGTTTAGCCAAATTTTTGCTAAAATGAGGTTTTGTTAAGGCTGATGCTAGTGCCCAACGTCTACTTCAATCTCTCCACCAGAGCTCTCCAACCAGTTCAGGAGAGCTACACAAGCTTGCTTTGCTACTCCGTACAAGAGGGTCAGTATTCTCGTCTTCTCTTTGAGGCCCGGTGTGGTTTTCTCAAAGGAAGACTCAATGGGTATCTTCTTAACTAGCTTTAGTCCTGGTTCTCTACTCTGGGCTTTGGCTTGGCTCATTTTGTCCCTGGTTGATGATCTGAGACCTTATTGAGAAAAGCATTCTATGATTTTCTTTTCCCTCTCACCATCCAAACATGCCCAGAAAAAAAAAATAGTTAAATTGTAATAATATTTAAATAAATTGGAGAAAGAGTAAAAGAGCCTGATGTATGTACTTATGAATATGAAGTAGCTAAAAATGGAAAAAGGTTTGAGTGTTTTTTTTTTTTTTAATTAATTAATTTATTTAAACTAATGAGCATATTGAATAAGAATATTGAGATTGATGTGACTACTTTAAGTTACATATATTAGTTCCCCTGTCATCTCAGAGTTAACTCATTCTAATGCAATTATTAAAAAAAAAACAAAAAATGAAAAGAAAAGAAAAGGTCACATTCTACTTCTAATTCCATATAATGGATCCAGCAGTTTCTTTGGACAATGCAGCAAGGAAAGAATGTTTCAACATCAAAATGACTGTCATACCGACCATTAAAATATGCAAGAGTCTATAAACACAACTTTTATGCCACAACTCAGATGTGGTCAATTGAGTGAAGCATGTTTGATTATTAAAATCAATTGTTCTCTTTTTTTATAATTGTTTTATTAGATTGACATTTTATTTCTAATTCTTTCATAAGTCTATTCTTGAATTTTCTTATTGTTAGAATAGAGTTTTATAATATATCTAGTAAAACGTGATAATCTTGTTAAACATTACTTTTGTCATAGTATTGCCTCTAGGGTATGCGACGTTCTTAAGTTTTTCTAGCAAAGTTATTATTTTATAAACTAAAATATTGGAACAATTGATGAATATAATCAACCAAAAAGAGTTTTATTAACAAAGCTTATTTCTAAATCTTCCAATAGGGTAGTTTTTGTGTTTACTTACTCGATTGTGTTTTAAATTGGATTGGTAGTGGATACTTAACAATATTGGTGGACAAACCCTAATGCCCTAGTGATTTTAATTATTGAATTTACCAAACTTTATTTTTCCTAAGTTTCAATAATATTTTTCTACATATTATTGGGGCTTTAATTTTGACGTGTTCTTGTTTTCCTTTTCTTGGTGGAATGACAACCTTAGCTACACTATAATTTTTGTTACAAAATTGGATGACATCAAGAGCATTAGATTTTGACAATTAAAACATTTAAGTTGCTTGCCACTTCTCCCTTATTCAAATTACTTGACTTCATTTAAATGTTTGATGTATACCTGAAAATCTGAGATAGTGATATTATTGATATATGTTGAATTGTATGGTAATATATGTTGAATTTTAATATAGTAGGTGTATTATGGGCTGAGATAGTGATATATGTTCAATTTTTGTTATATACTAGGTGTATTATAGTTCTTGAAAACAAAGATTTCGGTTGGCCCAAACCAACCTAGCAAGTGTTGATTAGGAAAACCAGCCCAAAATAAAGAAAAACTAACTAAATAGTTTAAACTTGGCCCAAAACAAAGGGAAAAATTAGTTTTGGGCTGAGCAGAAAAATCCAAAATTTGAAAAATATATTGGCTTCAAATTGTTCAAACCGCATCTTATACACCGCACTACACATGTCACTGCAAAAATGAGGTGTTGTGCAGTTATGGTTTTGGTTAAACTATACATCACACTGCATCGCGCATGTAACTACAAAAATGAGGTATGGTGTTGTTATGGTTTTAGCTAAACCGCACGCAAAGTACGGTACTAAATCTATAAAATGACCAAAAAAAGCCCCCAAAATATCTAAAATTAGCAAAAATACCCAAAAACCTCTAAACAACCAAAATACCTTGGAAACTTCTAAAATGACCAAAATACCCCTAAACCTCTAAAATGACAAAAAAAAAAAAACTCTAAACCTCTAAAATAACCAAAAATATCTTAAAACTTCTAAAATGACCAAAAATGCCCTTGAAACCTCTAAAATGGCCCAAATACCCTAGAAATATTTTTTTTAAAAAAAAAAAAGGCCAAAATACTCTCAAAACCTTTAAAATCAAAATAACCTTTAAGATGCCCAAAAAAATGCCAAAACCTCTACAATGACTAAAAATAACCCGAAACCTATAAATGACCAAAAATACCCTGAAACCTCTAAATTAATAAAATACCCCCAAATTTTTTAAATGACCAAAATACCCCAAAATATCTAAAATGACCAAAATAGCTTTAAAACCTCTAGAAAATGACCAATAAGTTATATTTTTGTAATTTTAAATATTTTGGGAAATGTTTTGGTCGTATAGAAGTTTCGAGGTATTTTTGGTCATTTTAGAGGTTTTTTTTTTTTTTTTTTTTTGGGTCAATTTGAGGTTTCGTGATTTTTTTTTTAATTGTTTTGAGGTTTTAGGGCCATTTTGGTTGTTTTAGAGGTTCGGGTTATTTTGGTAATTTAGAGGTTTCATAGGTATTTTTGGTTGTTTTAAGGTTTTGGGAATACTTTGGTCATTTTAAAGATTTAGGGCTATCTTTATCTTTTTATTTTTATTTGTATTTGTATTTGTATTTGTATTTTTATTTTTAGAGGTTATGGGGCTATTAAATTTAACATATGGTAAAGAGGGACGAAACCAGAGTGGATATGCCGGTGCCCTTGT
Organism: Quercus lobata; assembly: GCF_001633185.2. Lineage (NCBI taxonomy): Eukaryota > Viridiplantae > Streptophyta > Magnoliopsida > Fagales > Fagaceae > Quercus > Quercus lobata. The sequence goes on along the minus strand of NC_044907.1, from coordinate 87,055,893 downwards.
TAAACGTTGATCTTTGCAGTTTTTGAGCAATTGCTTTTCATCAAAACAAAAAGAGTATTGACCATCATTTTATAAATGATTTGAAAGTTCAATTATTATCAAACTTTTTAAAATTATAACTGCAATATTTTCATTAGATTCTCATGAAAACTCATAAAAAGGGAACACGGTTTTGAGACAGTTTGGTTACAATATCTAAAATTAAACTAAATATTTAATTTCAAAACATATTACCCCATACAAGTCTAGCAACAAAACTTGAAATTGCAGACAGGGTTAAGTTTTGGAAAATAGTAATGTCTATCATATTTACTAATTTTAATATTTTATAGTAAGATAATGTAGCATTCTCCATTGTTTTTCTTTCAATAAAAATTATTTCAAGCCCAAGAATGATTAAACATATGGTCAATCCCACACATATATTATATGTTGATGTTGAGATATGGTCAAGTTCAACCAAGTCTGCCTTCGAGTTCCACCTTGTCAGGTTCAACCACGACATAGCTCTTTAATATTAGACCAAGGCATCAATTGATTTCTTGTGTAGGCGGGAATTGAATCCCAGATCTCTTATTCAACTATCAGAAATTTTATCAACTAAGCTAACTGTAACCTACACCAAGGTCATTTCATAGGAACGGAAATAGATGATATGAGGGGATTTGTTTCAGCTAGGTCTCCACTTGCTGGCTGACCTAATTTTGTCATGGTTGTCGTTGATAACTTGATTCTCACCACCAAAAAAAAAAAAAAAGTGAGGGGTTTGGGCTTTGTCAAACACATAGTTGGGCTTTTAAGTTCTAAAACAATGGGTTTAGAAAATTTTGAACAAATTTAGGTGCTGATGTGTTTTGATTTTTTTCCCCCAAGTTTTATGTAGAGCTTTTGTCTGTGTTGCTATCTATAATTTTCTCGGAGTGTTAATAAAAATTTCACTCTTAACTATGAACCAAAAAAAAAAAAAAAAAACAACAACAACAAAACACCGTTTGTCTAAAAAGATAAAACTGTTAGAAACTTGTGAATATAAACATTCAAACCATAATTTTAACACTTCCTATTTGATATAATGATAAATTATTGATTGTCTCAATATGTTATTCTATTTGAAAAAAAAAAAAAAAAAGGAATAATGTGTAACCATCATTCTATTTTCTAACAAAAAATGATGTTTATGAAAAGTTTGTGAGGTTTTACTAAATTTGCATTTGTAAGTCTCTGAACATTAGTGTTATACGGGCAGTGGCCCATTGTAATCATGAATTATCAATTACATTATAATTTTCATTTTACTCCTCTTGAGTCAATGATCTACTTGAGTTGCCAGGTCATAATGGTAACCACAGATTAGTATGAGATCTGAATATCAAAGTGGAATATATATGAACAAAGGACCTAGACCTGTAAATTTACAATAAGTCTACAGAAACACGAATATTGATAACAAAATTTTATACGGTGAATGACAAAACAGTAGTGGACACATAAAAATCAATAATAACCTAGCAACTTAATGTATATGAAATTTGTTGTGAAAACTGTTATGTAATTATGTAACATTGCTTGTAAATTTAATCACTTTACCCTTTTAACTTTATTACTTGTAATCTAAAAAATAACACGCAAAAATAAAAAGAATTGAAGAGAAGAAATAGAGACAAAATACTGCTATATCTCATTTTTCTACATGGTATTTCAACTTTCAATAATAGTCTCTAACGCAGGCTTCCATGATCTCAGCTTTGAGTACCTCTGTTGTGGTTCCTGCTGATGACATGTTGGAGTATTTATTGTTTTGGATTCAGAAGGAAACGTGCAAAACTCACTAACGACTGGAAAGATCTTCCCCAAGTTGTTAAAACTTATATGCTTCAGAGCCTTGGAAGCCTTGTAAGAGAGAGCTAAAAGTCCATGGGAAGGAGAAAGTAGAATTGACGCAGCTCTATCTCCTCATCAGCTAATAGTCCTTGAATCCGATACCCAACTTTGAGGCTGCTTGATTCACAGACAAATTGACCTGGGTTCTCTAGCATGAGTTCTGCTGCTTTTACTGGCCTTGTGTAGACTTGCAATCTTCCATCACAGAATAAGACCTTCACTACCCCACTTGAGATTATGGAAGGAGCACAAGATGTCACATTCCCCATGATTAAGCACATGTGATGATTGAAATCTATATTAAACTTCTCACCAATTTCTTCACCTACTTTTGCAAGGTATTTAGGCTTAAATTTGTTTGACAACTAGTTGGCTTCCGTAGCCTCAACAACCAAGATTTTAAACAACATGTCACACATTAGTTGCGTCCACCTAAGTTGAGTTCATGGTTCTTTCTCCTTGTTTGTGGACACTTCTTTCCCCTTATTCTTGGACATTGCTATAATCATAGCAAAAAAGACAATCTAATGAATCACAACCATTATGATAATAGCAATCTTAAACATTATGACAATAACAATCTAAAACATGAGTGAATATTACAGTCATATTTGCTAGTACATTGTCATAAATAAGTCACAAACATAAATAAACTTGAAAGTACATAGTCATAGATAGGAATAATACACCATTAACAAATAAAAACAACATAAATGAACAAATCTATGCATGGCTCCTATTTGTGTAGTCAGCCCACATTGCTTGATATATCTATTGCTTCACGTCGATTTGGTTGGACTCAAGCACTAGACTTTGTCTCACATGTTTCATCTTGCATAAATGGGTCATTAGGATCAACTCCCACGATGTGATTGTGAATAAAACCATATGCTAAAACTACATCCACTTGTTTATTAAAAGACCAAAATGGTTCTGCAACAAAGACATGAAAACGTTTTTTTATAACTCCAAACCCTCGCTTAATGGTAGTTCTCAAGGAAGAATGGTGACGGTTGAATAATTATTTTGCATTTTCTGGTGGATGATCACTAAACTCTTTCAAATGGTATCGAAAACTTCAATAAGGAGACAAGATTTCTAGTTTATTTCCATAACCAGCATCAACACTATAATATTTACCTACAAATTATAAACCAATTTTTTTTTTAATAAAAAAAATACTAGCATTAAGTGATAGACAACTCACTTAGAACCTAACACAAAGGCTTGTCATCTATATAATACCTTTTGGTATTTTAAGTCCCATTGGCCTACTTAGTGCATCATTTAAAATATGAGAATCATGAGCACTACCTTCCCAACTAGCTAACTTATATATGAATCTCAAGTCAAACATAATTGCAGCTAACACATTTTGTGTTATCGCCTCCTTTCGACCACAAAAACTTCCTTGGTTTTCGATTGAAACAGATGCACAAACACAAGTTCCATCAATTGCTCCCAAACATCCTAATGATGGCGAATACCAAATAATGTTTATCTCAAAAATCACCTAACAAATAAAAAATCAACATCAAACCAACAAAAACTATTTTTTAGTGCTTCAAAGTTCAAAACAACACAAATTATCAAATCAAATAGTTTTATTTGATGTCTACCATTTGAAAATTCTAAGTAATTTTGTCACCATACACAAGAATAATTATGTTCTATTCAAGAATGTAAGGAACTAGATCCTTCTATTATGATCAATCAAAGTGAGTTTAATCTTTAATTGCATTTTATTCTCTTGTTTATGTTTATGTTTATGTTTATTTATTTAAATTTTATCTTTAGAAAAATAATTCTAGTTATATTTATACTACTATTTAAGGGGCTTTCCCTATTTGGATTGGATTTTTTGGTAGTTCAAAAATACCCCCACATCCTATTTTTAAAATAGAGACAAAAGTAAAAGACAATTAGGTAAAAATACAACTTAATCAGTTACTAACTATCAATTGTGTGGCTATATCGCAAATTACCTTTCATCCTTTGTGGGTTTTTTTTGTTTTTGTTTTTGTTTTTATTTATTTATTTTTGTTTTGTGTGTGTGTGTGTGTGTGTGGAGAGAAGAGGAGGCTTTGTTGAAAAAGGATTTGGCTAGTGTGAATCAACCTCCACAACAAATATCATTAGTTAGTGACAAGAAAAGAGGAAGCAGATGTTGGCAATTTTGAAGTTCATACAGCTCCAATTCTTCTGCTCATAATTAGAACTCTAGAGTCTAGATCTGTGTCGATTCTATATCATCTCATCTACTTGACTTTGGTAGTGTCTTCCTATCAAACAACCTCTCTTTATTTTTTTTAAAAAAATCTCTTTAATATCTATTTTCTTTTAATTTTTCAAGATTGGTTCTTCTTCTTTTCATTTTTTTAATATTTCTATAATTGTTTCACTTTGGTTTGAATTCTTTTCAAAGAGTGGGTAGGTTCCTTATAACTCTTTCTTGATTCGATATTGATTTCATTTATTATTGATTTATTTCAAGTATAAATCTATAGATTCAATATGTGATCTTGATTGCACTCTCTGTGTATGTTGCTTTAATTTTTTTGGGTTTTTAGTTGGAAAGGCTAAGCCTTTGAAGCAACCCAAAGTCCAAGAAGAATGGATACAATTAGGTATAGTTTTCCCTTTATTGAACTCTCTTTCAATTTGTATTTTTATTTGTTTGTTTTTAGACCCCTTAAAATACAACTAGATTAACCTAGTTATTTAGCCAAGTGATTACTTAGTCAAATTATCAGATCTAGGTTAACACATATAAATCATATCAATGTAAAGTGCGGAAAATAAATAACACAAAGATATGATGACCCAGGAAACCAAACCGGTAAAAACTTGGGGAGGATTTAACCTAGTTATCCTCAAGGTAAATTGAATCCACTATGAAAGAATTGAAGTTTACACAATAGCGACTTAGACCACTAACATCCTATTGCTACCTCGAGTAGAAAACTTATTACCACGACCACGAGACAGCTTTGAGTCCACGAACTACTTCTTTCTTGAATTCCCAACAAGCATAAGCACACCTGCTTGTGTATCTTTAAGCTCTTGAAAGCAGTAATTGAATGATCACCAAGTTCTTGACATAATCTTGAATCTTGGAAACCCTAAGTAAGTGTGAAGGCAACCACCTCTTGATCTCACAAAAGATTCACACACATAACATCTGAAGCATCTCCAAAAACGTGGCTAGGGTTTTCTCTTTTATACTTAAGACAAAACATAAAACCTTACACTTCAAAAGGGCTTGGGCTAAGTTGGAAAATTCTGTAGAAAAACGTTCTGCCCGAGTTTCAATTGATCGAATCTAATTCTCGATCAATCGAGCCAGACAGAATTTGCATAATAAATTCTGCAGTAACTTGATTCCAACTTTACATAAAACGCATACACTTTGAGCAAGTCTAAACAAGACTAAAACCTGTTTTGATCATGGTTTGCCAACATTACAAATTAGAATTCTAATACATTAGTTCCTAATCCTTAGAACCTAACACTATTGAAAGCAAAAGAAAACCAAAAAAAAAAAAAATATATACACAAATGTACCTCACCCAAAAATAAGGGTCGACACATCTCTCTCTCTCTCTCTATATATATATATATATATTTAAAAGTTGAAGCGTAGCATTTGTTGTTGCTATGCTCCAGTCGAGTCACATCAGCATCCACGTCATTATCATTTTTCTTTCCAATTTTCCTTTAATTTTTTTTAACATTTGCTCATTTTTTAAAAATATATTTATACTTTCTCTAACCTTTCTTTATCTCTTACCTTGTCATCTCCCCACTACCCTCAACCTTAATATTATTATTATTATTTGTGTGTGTGTGTAACTTAGGGGTTGGAGCTCCCCCAATTGCCATGATCCCCTCTCACCCGTTATCTAGTCTCTGACTACAGATGGGAATGAGAGAGATCAAGGAAATTAGACACGATGATTAGATTTATATATTGCTCATGCATATAGTTATTGCAAATTTATCAATATGATTAACTGTACAAGAAAATTAATTGAGACACACAAATTCATCAATATATATATATATATATATATTTATTGTAAATGTTTACTAATAGATAAATTATACGGTCCTCATGGTGGACTACGTCCACCATTTCACAAAAAATCTCATATTTGTTTAAAATTGTTGAGTTAGTAGTTAGTTTCTTTTTAAAACTTTTTTTTTTCTAACTCAACAATTTTAAACAGGTGTCTTTTTGTAAAATGGTGGACAAATGGCGTAGTTCACAGTGAGAATACTATAATTTCTCCTACTAATGCCACTAATTTACCAAAAAAAAAAAAATTCTTGGTACCATTAAACAGTGTCATGCTACTATAGAGAAACTGAGACAGTTAGTTGCGGACGATAAAGCAAGAAATTATGAAAAGGCTTATGAGCTTTATATGGTGGTAATAGAGGACATTGGTGTTTATCTCTTCGATAAGGAGTCTTAGAAGAATGGTAGGGAGGCAGTTGTGGACCATTATAGAAGGGCAACAAAAATAAGAGACAGTCATTAATTACTTACATGGATCCTCTTTATCTCATAAAAGCAAAAGTCGAGCTTGGCCTTGCGCACTCGCACTCGTCCCTGAAGTTGAGTGATGTGGGTGGACTTGAGTCTTGAGACTTGCAAAATGTTATTGAAAGAAGCTGCCATACTAGTGGCGGCACCATGTCCTGGGAACACCCTGACCAAAAAAAAAAAAATTGTAACAGAGCAAGCAGCAACCACACGGATTCTAAAAAAAAAATAATAATAATAACGAACGGCAAGCCCAATAGATTACAGAGGTAGCAAACCCACGGATTCTTAAAAAATAAAAAATAAAAAAAAAAACCCCAATATAGAGCAAATCACTAGACGCTAAAGCAAACCTAAAGACAGAGCAACGCCTTAGAGCAACAGAGCAACACTTCAGGCTCAAGCCAATAGACGGAGATCGGTTATGTCGCTTGCTTGTCGTCGGAGATCGGTCACATCGTCAGAGATAGATCCAATCCAGAGCACATCGCCGCATCGGAGTTCAGTCACGTCGCTCACTTGTCGTCGTAGCTCGCTCATCGTTGTCACTCACTCGCCCCTCATCGAAGATCTCTCGTCAATCGTCACTGCCTCAGCCTCAGCCTCAGCCTTTAGGCCCTTCCCTGCTCCGGTGCAATGGTGCTCCCTCAAGGTATTTCATTTTACTAACTTCTCTCTCTTTTTCTCTCTGACTCTCTCTCAATCTCTCACTTTCTCTTTCTCTTTATCTGAAATCACTGAAATGAAATGAATGAGAGTCTTTCTCTCCCTTTATGCTTTAACACTAACTTTATCTGATTCTTTTGAACTGTGATTGGCTGAAATTTTAACTTTGTGAGGGTCTTTTTTTGGACAGTGTCTAGGCCCAAGCAGAAAGTAAGAACCCTGGACCTTTTAATTTTTGTTTTAAGTGACTAGGCTTGGTTCATCGCAGCTAAATGGGCTGATTACAAACCAAGTGGTGCACAAAGTAGGAATCGTACAATACATACATACTAGCAAACAAGAAATATATATGCATGGAACAACAAGAAATAGTAAAGGAGTAATGTGATAAAGGAAGACCCAAAATAAACGTTAAGGATCCTTAAAACAATGTGAGATATTACATTACTTTTCTTAATTGTGTATTACAAAATGTTCACTAAGACGTGTTATAAGGTCCAAATAAGCTCAAAAATAACAGACTTAGATGGCTATCCGAACCTCTAAGATTTGCCCAGTTTGAATCCCTTTGAATCCAAGTATGTTTTATAGTGGCTGTTTAAGGATACCAGGTGGTATTTTCTTTTCTTTTGGTACTTTGTTTGAGTCTTTTCTAATTCACTGTTGCTGAATGCCTCTTCACTGTTGGCTGCTTCCCCTCTTTATAGTGTCATCCTAGGGTTCCAGGGTACCATTGATTCCCCTCCTTTGCTCCCCTGAGTACCAGAGCCAATATTGTGCTAGCAACTTTGGTGGCTGGTCCCTTCCTTATTTTTCATAATTTTCTTCTTTTGGTACTTTTTTTCCAAAAGCCTCTTGCTAACTTCCGTTCTGGGGTGTCCCTAGAGAGCTGACCTCTAATCTCTCTTCCTTCAAGGCTTCTAAACCTCACCTTTTCACACTTAACTTTTTGGCTGCCTTTCCTTTTGTCATTTTTTTCGAGTGAGTCGATTCCATCCCTACTAGGTTCAAAGTTTTCCTAGGAACTTCCCTTCTTGGTTCTTCTTTCTAGGCTCCCCGAGGTACCAACCCCTTGTTCATGAATCGTTAGTCCCCAAGCTTTCTGGTTCCTTTCAACATCACTGGGTGGCTGATAAACACGTATCTATTATTTGTTCCTTGTGTTTCGTGGCACTCTTTTTGAGTTGTCTTAATTTCCCCGAGCTCCTAGCAGTCCTTAGGTATCCCGGCTCAGTTCTTATCACTAGACTCCCTAGTGATTTTCTGATCTTGGCGGGCTGGGCCTTTTCTTTCTACCCTTCGTTTCATGGGTCCTAAGGCCTATCCATTTATGGGTCTGGGGCTTAAATATTTTTTAATGGATTTGGACCTACCATCTTATTCCTTATTGTGAGCTCAAGCCTTTTATTATTATTTTTTCATGGAGTTCAACTCACTGTGCCATTTTGGGCCTTGGTGTAGCATTGTAACTTTTTAGACCTTAACAAACTTTATTAATATTTTGCCTTTTTTTGACTTTTTGAATTTGGCTTTATCTTATACGTTGGTGTTGGTTGGTATTGGTGAGATATTAATTGTCTTTTAGTGTAATGTGTATTGTGATTTGTGATTGTGAAATTTTCTGATTGGCAACTAGCTCTTGTGATTGGGGGCATCATGCATGAGGCTTGTCTGTTGAGTGGGGCCGTGGGGGGTGGACGGGCACATGGGGCCGGGTGGGATACTTGAATTGGTGGAAGTAAATGCACATGGAATGTGAGCTAGTGCAACTAATAAACAATAATTTAATTTACCGATAATTAATTGGGGAAAACAACTAATAAACAATAATTAATAATTTAATTAATCAATACATTATAAAAGACAAACAAATTAGATTATGTTAGGCTAAACAACAATTAATAATTTTATCATTTATGAAACAACAATATAACAAATTATAGTTTATAAAAGACAAACAAATTAATGAAATAACTAAACAACAATAATTAATAGTTTTATTAATATTTCAAATGAACTTATAGCTTATTGTTTATTCTTTTACTACATTGGGAAAAATTCCTGGGAACTTAAAGAAACACACTGGAAAAAATTCCTACAGTCATCATTATGCCATACTGCCTACTAGCTAGGTTTCCTCATTTTTATCACCAAAAAAACAAAAAAAAAATGCTAGAACCGCAACTTTTACCACAAATCGTTATGTGGCTAGTTGCGAGTAGTGGAGGTGTGCATTTAGCTCATGTACAGATTTCTACTGCGATCCACATCTCTGATTGTCTTGTTCTACACTGCTTCCAAGCAGTTATTTTGGGGTACATTTAGCTCATGTACAGATTTCCCATAGGCCATAGATGTAGATGTGTTTGCTTTCTATTGATTTTATATAGATATAATGTTGCCAACACATTTACATGTGTACTGTCGACTATACACAGTGTTTTCGTATCAGATATTGTGTCCAAATGGATGAGAGAAAGTGAAAAGAAAGTCTCAGAACTTTTCAAACGGGCTCCTGATGAAGCTCCAACCATTACTTTATTGACGAAATTGACTCCTTACGTGGTCCACGGGGTAATAACAATGAGAATGAAGCATCTCGACGAATCAAAATAGAATTTCTTGTACAGATGTAGTTGTTTTGTTTCTCCTGGAAATAGATTAGAGTGATTTGTTCTATTCAAAGCATCATTCTTATATATTATAATTGTCATGCTCAGAGTAAGAATGGGAGAAAGTAGTTTGTCAATCACGTATTGTAGTTTATTAATATTCTGTTGGGTATGGATTTTTTACATTTCATGATTTGAGTTGCAAGGCATCTTATTGAACATTTTTATTCTTAAAATGAAATTGAGGGATTTAAAACTGAAACCTTTAGTATGGTTGACCTAAGTCCTAACTTCAAGGTATTTAAACTTAAGTACTTTGATACCTATATATAAGAACATGGGGATATTTAAAATTGCGTAAATTAGCCTGGAATTAAACTTATGAGTCACACTGTAAAATTTTGAGAGAGAGTGGTTGAACATAAGTTAAGACATTAAACAATAATATCAAAGAATCAATTTGGTTTTATGACTCAGGACAATCTATCATGAAAGTTATTTTCTTACTTAGACATCTAATAGAAAAATATAGAGGCTTGTAGAGATCTTCATAGAGTTTTTATTGGCCTAGAAAAAGCATATGATATGGTCACTAGAGAGGTTATGTGGAGGATTTTGGAAAAGAAAGGCTTTCCTCTAAAGTATATTAACTTGATTAAGATTTTGACAAAGCAATAACTAGTAAGAGAACAAGTTGAGGCATTGCAAGTAAGTTTCCAATCATTATATATTTGCATCAATGATCAATATTAAGTCCACATCTCTTTGCACTAGTGATGTAACTGACGCCTAATTTGTTGAGAATTCATGTGAATAAATTTGGGACTAAAACTTTTTGTTGTTGTTTTTACTCTTGTATGCATCCCATTCACTATGATTGTACTATTATTTGTGATTTTTAAATTTATAAAAAAAGGGATTCATTAACATAAAATAGATGAGAAGATGACCAACCATTTCCTTATTGGCCTTAAAATGGCAGGCTAGTTTGCAACTTTGCAATGCAATACATAATAACTTTATGTTTTAGTAGATAGTTAATACATAGCATTCATTGTCATACATTGTTTCGTTCCACTTATCTACATGTAACCCTGAAATTGGAAATTTTCTTTAATACATTTCAGGCTGTATATATCCAACGATGCGAAAAATGTTCTGGTTCTTGCAGCCACAAATAGTCCTTATGCTGGGGATATGGTACCATCCTTCTGACCTACGGCCATGTATAGAAAAGATTTTATGATCTACATTTCTTTAGGGCTGAGGCTAATGTAAAGTTAACGTAGGCCATGAGGAGGCGTTTTGATAAGCGAATCTATATCGCTCTCCCGGAGTCGGACGAGGAAAGGATACAAATATTTAGGGTATATTCTTCAGTTTTCGTAATGCAATGCATTAGGAGAATCAAAGCAATGTAGATATAAACCCATTGTGATTAATGCTTTTGTAGTTTATGTCTTGCTTAATATCCTCTAGTTTTTTATTTGAGCAGGTGCATGTTGGGAACACTCCTTATGACCTTTCTGATGAGGATTTTAAGACATTACCTTTTGTTTTCTCTGGTTCGAACACAAATAGTTAATGGGTGAGAACTGCATTATGGTACATGTTAAGCCCTGTAGGGAATTAACCCGAATTCCCAACCTGTGAGAAACAAAAAAAATGGAGAAAACACACGCCAAAGAAACAATCACACGCACAAGACAATATTTATGTGGTTCAGCAATTTGCCTATGTCTACGGAGTTGCAGGGATTTCACTATTATCAGAGAAAAGTACAATACAATACGCGGCTATAAGATTTTTCACTCTATATAAACACAGCAACCGATTCACAATTATAACCCTAATCACCAAATTCAGTTCCACAATGGGCTAAACGGGCCAAAAGAAATTTTCGACCCAAGCCTCCGCTCCATGGACTAAGCCTCAGTAAATCTCCCATTAAAAACCATGCAATATTATTTGGGTCGAGTCAGATCGTCGAATTGGATCAAACAAAACTAGGCTACACAAAGCCCAACAAGCCCAACATTTTCCTCCTAAATATTCCTTGAATGGTATTTATCGATCTTATTCAACATTTTGTACCATTTATTCGCATATTTGTTGAGGTTAAAATTTGATACTATTTAACATCCAAATCCATTGTTTTTGTGGAAGCCAATAAGCCAAGTCCATTGTTTTTGTGCAAACGCACTCCAGTTTACAATCTTTTGTTAAACATCTTGTCCATTGTTATCAGTCACAAACGGTAGCGAATCAAGCTTGGTGAGAGAGACAGAGATCAGCGACTTCTCACGTTCAGTTGAATGTTGGAGTGAAAACTTCCCCACCCACTTCTCACGTTCCCCATAACTCCCATTAATAACTGTCAATAACTCTCCTCTTTTAAAATTAAATTTTGGTAACTGGCGTGCCTTTCCATACATTGTCTTCTCCAACTGCTCTTTGCACCATTATTGCAGTCACTTCCTACTTTCTTTTCACTTTCTAGAGACCTTTGTTTCCAAACGCATCCCCTTTCTTCCAATTACTCGGTTTCTTTGTTTCTTCTTCCGTGTTTTCACGCCTTTGACTTCCCTATTTCTCAGTGTATTTGCTGCTCCATGGCTTCCTTTTCCACACGAAAAAGGAGGGAGCGCACTCCCAATCCTTCTGAGGGTGAAAGCTCCTCTGGGTCTGCACAGGGCGAGATGCAGGAGGTCACAGAGCACCCAGGTTTCCCTTTATGGGACCCCTGGTACACCCCCAGCCTATTTTTCCCTTAAGCGTCTCACGGTTAGGCTCCTCGCTCTCCTCACACTTGGGTGTTCTCTGGCTAGTCAAGGTTTGCCAGTTCTGCCCAGGTTCTAAATCCAAGGGAGATTTTAGATCTTTAAATTAGGCGAGGATCTCGAGAGGTGGTTCCCATTTCCTTTGATTTCATTCCAGGAAAAATCACCGGTTGGCCTATTTAGGTTGACAGGGAGCTTTCAGATGGTGAATTTGTTAGTTGTTTGGAGCGCGTCGGGATCCTGAAATCATTAGCAATTTCCCGGAATCTTGAAGGTTTTAGAGACGTTAAGGGCCTTAGACACTTGGTAGGCCGTTAGTGCCATTCTCTTCACACCTTCTTCTTTTCTGTTGGTGAGCTTACTATCATCTTGGAGGATATGGTCAATAACTTCCTCCTTTTGGTGTTTGGAGATGAAAATCCTTTCGACATCAATCTTTCCAGCGAGGATCTCAAAGTGGAAGATAAACTATTCAAGTCATTTTGGCGGGCGTGCTACTTCTTCTAGTGGGAAATCAATTAGAATGGGCAAGTGGGTCATGAACCTTTCTCAAGAGAAGGACAAGGTAGTTAGGCAAGGTGGGTTCTTGGCACTCTGGCTCAGTAAGTTTTTATTTAGTGAGTTCCTTGGGTACGGGGTTAAATATGTTTTCTTCCATTTGGCAATTAGACTGGCCCGGGGTGCTCAATATCCTTTAGCCCCTATGTTCTTAGGCCATATTTACTCCCAATTAGATTTGCTTCATGGAGATGAAGTCGAGGGTGATTCTTGCTATGTTATCACTTTGTCTCTTCATTGTGCCATTCTCCAGGTATTCATGTGGGGCTGTTCTTCTGTTACTTTGGCGAAGTGTAGGAGTTTGAAATTTGTAGAAGATAAGTTTCATGGATCCCTGAATGTGATTAAGGGTCTGTGTGGGAGTTCTATTGATAGCCACCCCATCATTTTTTGTTGGGCCAACTTGAAAGGTGGTAGCCTCAATTTGGTTGAATTTTTTGATCAAGCAGGGCATTTGAGTTGGCGTTCTCCCTGGGAGTTCAGCCCCAGGTTCACTTGCGATTCCATGTTGGCCTCTTTTCTTAACTCTCCAAGGAATACCTTTGATCTGTGTCCTGGGATGAAGGCAGTTTGGCCTACTTGGCTTGTATCAATCCCTCATGGCTTCCAATGCCCTCCTCAAGTGGTCCCAAGTACACCCACTACTCAGCACACCGGGTACTTCGGCAGTTTGGCTTTGATCAGGACATCCCACCAGTATTTAAGAATATAGTACCTTCTTTTTCTTCTCTAGATCCGTTCTTAAGGCTTCAGGCCTTTTCTTATTGGTCACGGAGGAGCTCTCAATTTGTTATGTCAAACTCCAAAAGGGGAGTCTTTGCTTCCAATGGCTTTGCTGGTTAATAGAGAAGAGTTCAGAAGTCCTTCTCGGACTACGTTGGTTCTGGCAAAATTGGGAGGGTTCCCGATCCTAATAGTCTCTCTCCTCCTACCTCCAATAGACACCTGTCCCTCCTTACTACTAGCATGGTATCTGCTGCCATAAGCAGCAAGACATGATTTGCAGAGTAGCATGCTTCTAGAGGTGGTTAGGTATGTTATGCGCATAATTTTCCGGAGACTTGGTCAAGGTGTGACCTTATTATTGGTGCCTCTTCCAGTGTGCCAATTAAGAGAGGGGTTGTGGAGGCAATTGGTGCTGCCACTCCCATAGGCAACAGTAAAGAGAAAAAGATCAAACAGGAAGCTGTTAAAAGAGTTGAGCTTGAAGAAAGTACTGAGGGTACTGAGGCTGGTCCTAAGACTAAGAAGAGGAAGACTTCAAGATCCCAGAAACAGTTAGTCATTTATAAGGAACCCGAGAGAGTGAGCCCTCCTACAGTTGGAAAGGAAGTTGGCCACCCCTTAATCCCAAGGACTTAAGTGAAGACCAAGGTATAGTCTTCTCTCTTTCAAGTTCCTGTGAGTTCCTCAGCCTAGGGTTCTTTGGAGTCCTTTGATTTCATACCCCAGTCTCCCTTAGGACCCTCTGGGCATACCTGTAGTAGACAAAAGATCATTGGAGAATCTGTAGAGAGAGAGAGAAGGGCAAGGGTTTTAAGTGGAGTTGGATATAGGACCTCTCTACGCTAGGGTTTTCTCCCAGCCGTAGAGTTCTCTCTCTCGTGTTTCACGAGCCTTCCCTCCCTTGACCTAGGTCTAAGGGTATTTTTTTCCTTTCATTCTTTTGTGATCTCGGCAGTATGGCAGATGATGTGGCTGCCGGGTTCGGTAATATGAAACTAACGTCTGATGAAGAGGAGATTATCCCTATATCCGATGAAGGCAGAGTGCAGGCTATGGAGAGTTGTAGCTTGAGTCTTATTGGGAAGTTTTTAACATGTAAACCATTCAATAAACGTGCAGCAAAGACTACTTTGAGAAGGGCATGGGGATTGGAGAATAGTTTACAGATTATTGAGGTGGGTCCGAATCTCTTCCAATTCAAGTTTAAAACAGAGTTTGATATGGCACGTATTCTACAAGATGGTCCTTGGTCATTCGACAATCAACTATTATTGCTTCAGAGATGGCAGAAGGGGATGACAGTAGGGAATATCAGATTGGAGTATGCTTGTCTATGGATTCAAATATGGGGTGCACCATTCGATATGGTTTCCCCTCAAGTTGCAAGGGAAGTTGGTAATAGAATTGGTAGAGTTGAAGAGGTTGAAGGGCAGCGACGACAAGATGAGCTGAATTATTTTATGCGAGTTAAAGTTGCTGTGCCGATTGGGAAGCCGCTGCGGAGAGGAGGTTTCATTGCTGGTTCAGATGGGGCTCGCAGTTGGGTAACGTTTAAGTATGAACGTTTACCTCTGTTCTGCCATTATTGTGGTCTGTTTGGGCACAATGTAAAGCATTGTGCATCGCACTTTGCTGTTAGCAGGAATGGTGGGGAGGTGGATTATCAATATGGGGAGTCTTTAAGAGCTTTGGGAGGGCGTCCACGTTCTTTCCCATCAAGAAATACCTATGGCAATACTGGGGCTGTGAAAGAACAAACATCAGAGGAGTCTACAAATTACAGTCCGGTGCAAGGGACTTTTCCGGCGACGGGTGTGGAAGATACGAACCCTAGTAAACAGGAAGTTGAATCCGAGAATCTAGGGGAACTACCTATTTTTCAGGAAGAGGCTAACGTGGAGTTGGGCAGAACAGATGACGTGCAGGAAGGACGTTCTTTACAGCTGGTTCCTAGTCCGGTGTGTGAAGATACTGATGTGGATTTGATGAGAGAAGTGACGGGGCAGCCAGCTGGGGTTGATTGTATGGAGGTGGCAACGGGTAAAACTAAGGAAGCCGGGCTTGGTGTTGAAGCAAGTGGACTGGATCAGAGGTTAGAGTTGGTTGGGCCTAGTTCTGTAAAGCCCAAATCCACTTGGACCAGGTTTAACCGAATGGACTTTGGGCTTGGAGGATTGTCTAAAGCTTTGCAGCTGCCAAACTGTGGAAAAAGGAGCAATGTATCTAGTAGGGAGGAAGAGCTGTGTGACCATTCTGATTTTAGGGAGACTAAGCGTGGAAAGATTGATGATGGAGATGTTGGAACCATTTTATCGGCGGGGGTGGAGAACCACCCTTGCCGGGAGCAATGAGGATCCTAAGTTGGAACTGCCAAGGGCTTGGGAACCCTTGGACAGGTCGTAGCCTTCGCAAATTAGTGAGGGAACAAGCTCCCATGGTGTGTTTTCTTATGGAGACACGGTTGGATACAGAGGGTTTTAATAATCTTTACGGTGACTTGCCTTTTCAGAATAAAATAATTGTTAAGCATCCAGATGCTGGTGGTGGTTTAGCTTTTTTATGGAAAAATGATATTAGGTTAGAGGTGATTAATTATACTGCACATCATGTGTTAGCTAAGGTAACTGAGGAAGATGGTTATATTTGGTTTATGACAGGTTTCTATGGTTGGCCAGAGACACAACAAAAACATAAGTCTTGGCAACTATTGGAATATTTGAAGACTTTTGTGGAGGGTCCATGGTTATGCTTTGGAGACTTCAATGCTATACTCCATTCTTCAGAAAAACAAAGCATAAGGCAGCCAAATAGTTCCCAGATTAATGAGTTTCGGGAGGCCTTGGAGAGTTGTCAATTAGAAGATCTTGGTTATAAAGGTTACCCTTTTACTTGGACTAACAAGAGACCGGGCGATGCAAATACCAAATTAAGACTTGATAGAGCTGTGGCAACGAAGGGGTGGATTGAGAAGTTTCCGGTCAGTACTGTAGTGCACCTTCTTCCTCATGCCTCGGACCATCTTCCTATTGCTATCCAGGTTCAAAAATTCAGACAGAAACATCGTAGAGCTGATCGGGGTTTTAAGTTTGAAGAATGTTGGTTGTTGTGGGATGACTGTGAGCCTCGGGTTCAGCAAGCATGGAGTTTGGCAGGAAGTGGGGCTTCGGGTTTGGCAGATGTGCATGCAAAAATTAGGGCATGTGGTGATGAATTAAAGGCATGGGGAGACACAAGGACTAGACCTGAGGAGGAAGAAATTAAATCCCTTCAGAATCGGCTTGATAGAATTAATAGAGCTGTCACTACTGATGAAAGTAAGGTGGAGTTTTTGGCAGTTAGTAAACAGTTGGATGATCTCTTGTTGAAACAGGAGATTTATTGGGCACAGAGATCTAGGGTTGCATGGTTGAAACATGGGGATCGAAATACTAAATTTTTCCATTCAAAAGCCTCACAACGGCGACGACGGAATCATATAAAGAGCATCATGAACTCACAGGAGCAGTGGGTGGAGGAGGTGGAGGACATAGCCAGGGTTGCAGTTGATTATTTTGATAATCTTTTTTCTGCAGGATCATGTCATCAAATGGAGGAGTGTTTAAGTACAGTTTCGACCAAAGTGACTACAGACATGCAGGAGATGCTTTCTGGGGATTTTACTGTTGATGAAATCAAGGAAGCTGTTTTTCAGATGGGACCAACAAAGGCACCTGGCCCAGATGGTATGAATGCCTTATTTTATCAAAAATTCTGGCATATTGTAGGTGATGATGTAGTGAATGCTGTGTTAGATTTTTTGAATAATGGAGTTATGTTACCAGATTTAAATCATACCAACATTGTGCTTATCCCTAAAGTGAAAAATCCTGAGAAAATGTCTGAATTTAGACCTATTAGCCTCTGTAATGTCATTTATAAGGTTATCTCTAAAGTCCTTGCCAATAGACTGAAACAAGTGCTTCCTGATATTATTTCTCCCACTCAGAGTGCTTTTGTTCCAGGTAGACTTATTACAGATAATGTTATTGTGGCATATGAGGTCTTGCATTCCATGCATGTTAGGAAGAAGGGTAAAACAGGTGCTTTGGCTTTGAAGCTGGATGTCAGCAAAGCATATGATCGAGTGGAATGGCTATTCTTACAGGGCATTATGCAAAAGCTGGGTTTTCCAAATAAATGGATTGAGAGAGTGATGACCTGTGTTACCACCACATCATTCTCTATTCTTCTTAATGGAAAGCCTTATGGGAATGTGACTCCGACTAGGGGAATCCGCCAAGGAGACCCTCTTTCACCGTATTTATTTCTGTTATGTGCAGAGGGATTTACATCTTTGTTGGCAAAAGCAGAATCTGATGGCAAAATTCATGTGCTTCCATTTGCAGAGGGGCACCGAAAATTTCTAACTTATTGTTTGCAGATGATTCCCTCTTATTTTGCAAGGCAACTCAAAATGAAGTGGAGGTTGTTTCTGAGGTGCTTCAGACTTATGCTAATACGTCAGGCCAGTGCATAAACTTGGAAAAGTCCTCGGTCTTTTTTAGTAGCAATACTTCAGCCGGCTAGAAGCAGGGCATTTTAAGGATTTTGGGAGTGCAGGAAGTGAACCGATTTGAGTCCTATTTAGGGCTGCCTACATTAGTAGGGAGTAAAAAGTATCATACGTTCTCATACTTGAAGGATAGGATATGGAAAAAGCTACAGGGGTGGAAGGGGAAGATGTTGTCTAAGGCTGGTAAGGAAATTCTGATTAAAGCAGTTGCTCAGTCCATTCCTACTTACACTATGAGTGTTTTCCAACTCCCTTTGAAACTTTGTGATGAGTTGGATGCAATGTGTGCTAAGTTTTGGTGGGGACAGGTGGGGAATGAAAGGAAAATTCATTGGCAGAGGTGGGAAAAATTGACGCTATCAAAAAGGGAGGGAGGATTGGGGTTTAGGGATCTAAGGGCCTTTAATTTAGCAATGTTAGCTAAACAAGGGTGGAGGTTGCTGCATGATGATAATTCTTTGGTGTTCCAATGCCTCAAAGCTAGATATTTTCCAAGAACCTCTCTTTTTGCTGCTAAGAAGTCACCAAATTGCTCTTTTGTTTGGAAGAGTATTGTGGCTGCTTTTCCTACTTTGAAGGCTGGATGTTGCTGGAGAGTTGGGAATGGCCACTCTATTCAGATTCTAGGGGATAAATGGATACCAAATTATCCAACAAATGCTCCTCTAAATCTAGTGGAAGATGAAGTTCGTGAGGCGACTGTTGCTGAACTAATTGACCAAGACTTGCATGCATGGAGGGCTGATTTTATCATGGATATGTTTGAAAAAGAAGATGCAGAAGCTATTTGTAGAATTCAGCTCAGCCGAAGACATGTGGAGGACTGTATGATCTGGATGCACCAAAGGAAGGGGATTTTTACTGTTAAATCCGCTTACAAGGTGGCTAGGAAAGTGTTGAGTGAAGGAAGGGTAGCTGAATGTTCTCGGGGTTGTGCTGGAAAGGAAGTTTGGCCTGCAATTTGGAAGCTTAGAATTCCCAACAAAATAAAGGTGTTTGGGTGGAGAGCTTGTAATGAAATTTTACCAACAAAATTGAATCTGTCTAAGAGAAAGATTATTGCAGATGCGATGTGCCCAATTTGCTTGAGGTTTCCGGAGTCAGTTGTCCACGCACTTTGGGATTGTGATGCGGCTAGAGATGTGTGGGCAGGTAGCTTAAAAATTCTGCAGAAAGGTGGGACAGGTATGGTGGATATGCTTCATTTAATGGAATACTTAATGGAGCGGGTAGAGTCTCATGATCTGGAGGTTGTGCTAGTTCAAGCATGGCTGATTTGGAATCAAAGAAATCGGGTTGTGCATGGGGGTAAGTTTCATGACCCAGGCTGGTTGAATAATCGGGCAACAGAGGTTCTTAAGGAGTTTCGGACTGCTTCTGCATTAATGGGACCATCACATGGAGGGCTAGCTTCTCGGGACACTTGGCAGCCCCTTCCTCCTTTGATCTTCAAGCTTAACTTTGATGCAGCTCTGTTTTCGGCTCTTAAAAGTTCAGGTTTTGGTGCAGTTATTCGGAACGAAAAAGGTGAGGTTATGGCAGCCATGGCAGCAAAGGGTCCTGAGGTATCTTCTAGTGAGGAGGCTGAGTTTCTCGCATGTCGGAAAGCTATTGAATTTGCCATTGATGCTGGCTTCTCTGAACTTGTCATTGAAGGGGATAATTCTTCTGTCATGAAAGCTGTTTCGGCTTTGCAGGATGATTTTTCTTTGATTGGAAATGTTGTTGGGGATATTCATCATTTGGTTCGGAACTTGCAATGGGTTAGGATTGAATGTACTAGGCGTGGAGGGAATAGAGTTGCTCATGAGTTAGCTCAATTTGCTAGAAACATTAGTCAAGATCTGTATTGGATGGAAGATGTTCCTCCAATAGTTAGGGAAGCTTTGTATCAGGATGTTGATTTTTCTAATTAATTATATGATATGTTTCCGTTTCAAAAAAAAAAAAAGCAATGAAACACTTAGCAGATTGGGGAGCTGGCAAAAGGTCTCGATGTATTGAGATCTTCCCCTTTCATGCGAAGTATTGTTTCAGTCACTTCTCATTTATGGGATCTGTTAGGACTGTCCTATCTTCTTTTGTGAGGTAGTAATACCCACTATCATGGGCTTTTTTGATGATGTAGCGCCCTTCCCATTTTCGGGCAAATTTGGAGGGTCTTATGAGATTTTTCCTTACATGCTCTGCTACTCTTAACACCAGCTGCCTCTCAGTGAAGGTCTTTAGGTGTACTGTCTATGCATATGCCTAGCCATCCTCTACTGATACCTATGGCTTCTTCCTCTAGCCACTTCTCTTTCTTCTTCTAACCCCTCCAGATCTGCCAACTTTCTTTCACTGTTTGTGTTATCTGTGCATTCTTGGTTTTCTTCAAGCACTACTCTTGGTGTAGGGATGACTAGCTCCACGGGGTTGACGGCTTCTGTCCCATAAACTAGAGAAAATGGTGAAAATCTCGTGGCCATCTTCAAAGAGCTCCTGCATGCCCAAAGTACATCTGTCAAGTGGTCACTTTATTTTCCTCTATACTCATGTTTCATTTTTTTAAGGATCTTCAGTATCACCCTGTTAGTAGCTTCAGCCTGACCATTTCCTTATGGATAGTACGGGGTAGACCTTCCATCCTCGATATAATATGCCTCAATCAGATTCCTCATGACCTTGTTTATGAATCGGGTCCCATTGTTACTAATCAGACTCTTGGGGATCTCGAACCTTGTAATGATGTGCTCTCGAATGAAGTTTGCCATGACTGCCCCAATGGCTTTTTTCAAAGGGATGACCTCTACCCATTTTGTAAACTCAGTGGTTACCATGATCCATATATGGCTATTAGAGGGAGGGTTTGTAGACCCTATAAGATCAAGTCCCCAAGTGTGGAAAGGCCGCGGCGTTGTCATATCTTGTAACACGTTTGGATGAGTATGAATTGCATCTCCAAGTATTTGGCATGCATGACATGTCTTAACCAATTCCCCAGAGTCCATTTTCATTGTTGGCCAATAGTACCCCCATTGCAACAGTTGCTTGTAGAGTCTTCTTTTCCCCGAGTGACTTCCACTATCACCAGAATGGACTTCCCTTGCTACTTCTCTGGCTTTCCTAAGTGTCAGGCATCTTAGGGGATCCCCGTTGTACTCCTTTTTGAACAGGATCCTGTTTTGTAAGAAGTATCTGATTGCAAGTTTCTGTATAGGTTGATTTTTTCTGCAACCCTAGCTGTGTAATTCTTCCAATCTCAACTTTCCTTCCCTCTCGTTGATACATCTGGATAGGATCCCCCTGGGCAGCCTCCTGTACAGCTCTTCTTCTATTAAAGTGTAATCCTTCAGCTCCTTGATACTTCCTTCATGTCCTGACTCTTTTATTTTTTCTTTGACCTCATTTCTCCAATCTTGTTGCTCTAGTTCTTCAAGGGACATCTTCTTGAGGATCCTTATGATGGAATGTTCTTGCTTACTTACTCTTATCAGAGTGTCTCTTCCTTTAAATGGCACTTGGGATCCCAAGGTGGCTAGTGCATCAGCGAACTTGTTCTCACTCCTTTGGGTGTATTCCACGCTAAAGGTTTGAAATTCCTACTCCAGCCTTTGCGCCCAAGTTCTGTAGGCTACCAAACTCTACTCTCTTAGTGCAAAGTCACCCTTCACCTGAGAGACCACAAGATTGGAGTCTCCTAAAACCTTCATATGTTTTACTCCCATGTTGAGTGCCATGATCAACCTAGTCAAGTATGCCTTATACTCAGAAGCATTATTCAAACAGGAAAACCTAAGCTTGAAAGATAAGGGCATGGTGTATCTTCGCAATTTAGTGAAATTTCCAGTTCATTTGAGGTTGTCATTGTCAACCCAAAAAACCTCATTGTCCACTTCTTTCCTGGGAGCTCTGCCACTGTCACCTCCCTAGGGATCTCCTTGCTTGGTGAAGATTTCTCTTTCCCTGGGAACTGGGCTAGTAGATCTGCTATGGCTTGACTTTTGACAACCTTGGGGGTCCTGAGGTCGATGTCATATTAAGAGAGCAAGACCAGCCACTGTGCTATCCTTCCTATCAGGAAGGGCTAATGAAGGAGTGCTTTTGTGGGATGTGACTTAGTTACCAAGAGGATCTGGTGGGCTGAGAAGTACTTAGTCTCAGTATCCTTAAGTGTCTTGCTTACATAATAAATGAGTTGCTCATTCCCATCATTGTCTTCTTGTGCTAGCAAGGCTCCAATAGCCTGGAAGTTTGATGCTAAATACAGCAACAGAAGTTGCCCACGTACTGGTGCTTGTAGGGTGGGAAGATAATTCATGATCTGCTAGATCCTCTGAAAGGCTTCCTGTTACTCAGTTTCCCAAGTGAACTCAGCCCCCTTTTTTCAACAATTTGGATAAACTACTTGTGACCGAGGCCAATCCTGGCACAAACCACCTGATGTAGGAGACCCTCCCTAGGAAACTTTTGAGCTCTCTTACCGTTGTAGGCCTTTCCATTGTTGCGATGGCTGTGGCTTTGGCTGGATCCACACTTATGCCTCTGTGATGTACTAGGAATTCAAGAAACTTTCCAGCAGATACTCCAAAGGCACACTTCATGGGTTCATGCGTAGTTTGTACTTCTAGCACCTTTCAAAAACTTGTTCAAGTATTTGGAAGTGTCCAGCCCTGGTCTTTGATTTTACCTCAATATCATCCACATAGTCTTCCATTTCCTTATGCATCATATCATTAAAGATAGCTGTCATGGTTCGCTAGTATGTGGCCCTTGCACTTTTAAGGCCAAAGGGCATCACAATGTAATAAAAGGTTCCTATTGGAGTCCTGAATGTTGTCTTCTCTAATAGACCAAAAACGAATTGACCCCTTGTGATAAATTAACCAATTAATTTAACCAAGTCAATTAATTAAGTTAATTAACATGCAAATGCGTGGTAGCACAAACAAATCACTAATAAACTAAGTATGTAGTGGAAAATAAATTTGACACGGTGATTTGTTTACGAATGAGGAAAACCAATATGGCAAAAACCCCACCGGGTGATTTTCAGGTCACCACTCCCGAAATTCCATTATTATCACAACAAGTGGTTACAAGTAAAGGAATCCTAGTACCTTATACCAACCTACAGTTGAACCATTACCCCAATACCTAATTGGACTTATTCTGTGGTGACAATCTCTCCTTTTGATGCACGGCTCCCAGTATGTGACTAACCAATCTGATGCACGGATCCCAGTACATGGCTTATTCCTTTGCACGAATCCAAGTACGTGACTAACTCCACAGCAACCCTTTGATTGTTGTAGTTGATTTGCAATAGCTTCACATAGAAACACCAATAAGATCTTCAATGTTGATGCAAGAGACTTTGCTTGTGTAAGGTTGAATTTATTCAACCATCTAATTGGCTTTATTCCGTGCCAAATTTGCTTGTATTTCAGCATTTAGTAACCCTGTATTTAGGTGGGTTTGATGTAAGGGTAGTGAGTGAGATAGAGTGAAGTTTGCTCAAGAGTGTGCAAGAAAACAGAGACTCGCAGCTTGGCCTCGCGGGTGACTCGCGGCTGCAAGCCGCCAAACGCAGCACACGTGCCAAGCATGCCAGAAGGTGAACAGTCATGCTAGCTGGAGCACTACAAGACAAAACAGGACAACTGGCCATACGGTTATCTCGCGACTTAGTCAAGCCGCGAGCCACCCCTGTTTTGTAAATCCTGACATTTCACATTCCTCTCCCACTCCTGTATAAATACCACTTTTACCCACAAATGTAAGAGAGCTTCCAGAGAGAATTTTGAGAGAGAAACCCTAAAGAAAAACAAGATTGGTTCACCAACAATCTATACATTAGAGTCTCTTCAAATTCCTCAACTCTCTTCCTCTCCATTGTCAAATCCTTGAGAGGCATTTTACCAAACCTTGTTCTCACATATTCATCACTGTGAGAGAGCTGTTTGGATTTCTGGGAAGCAGTTAGGAAGGAACCAATCTTCATTGGTTGATGCTACGGTCTAGTAGCGGAATCCGAGAAGTTAGAAAAGAAAAAGGTTCGGCGCAACCTCGTTGGAGCAAGAAGCTTGGAGGGCTTAGGTGCACTGGGTAGATTAGGCTTGGAGGGTCTATTGCTGTCCATGTATCCTAACTATATTTTCTAGTGGATTGTTTATCGCTTGGAGGGCGGCGGAGAGGTTTTACGCCGAGGGCTTCGGTTTCCTCTTCGATAACACATCGTGTGTTGTCTTTGTGTTTGCATCTTCCTTCCTCTCTATCTTTGCCTTTTTATTATCTGCTGTGGGTTGTGTTTTAATTTGGCTTAGATAGTTTTACCAATTCCATATTATAGCTTATGTTAAGTTTCTGCACACTAGTTGTTTGACATAATGCTTGAATTGGTTAAGTTGTAATTTGGGGGTCTAAATGTTCAAGGGTGTTTACACACATATTTGAACTTTCAGCTTGGTTATAGAACCCAAAGGCATATAAGAAACGCAGCAAGAACTCTTTCTTCTATAGGAGGAGGCTAGGGTTTTAAAAAGAAAATCTTATGAAACTTTCTAGGGTTAGGGTTTTTCTTTTTCCACCTCCTTTTAAATAGGAGCTTAATGGGCTCTCCTATTCCAAATAGGTTTACACAAACCATGGGCTTTCCTAGTCCAATAAGGATTATACAAACCCACAAACCTTGGGTTTTTCTAGTCCTATAAGGATTATACAAAACCCATAAACAAATAGCCTTTTAGGATAAAAACGTTGCTGGCTATAACATGAATCCCGTAAGCTTGATAAATCGAGACATTTGTCGAGCTTTAATGAATCTCGACAGATCGAGCTTCTGTCGAGGAGGTATTGAGACTTGCAGATTGCACTTTTCTTGAGCAGTTTTTGAGTAATCTTCATGTCTTAAATTTAACCACTTGTAATGATCATCTTGAACCTACTTAGATTTACCCAATTACAAGTAAAGTGCGTTTTGTCAAAGGATGTGCCAATTACATAAAAATATGTCCCTAACA
Source organism: Quercus lobata (assembly GCF_001633185.2). Lineage (NCBI taxonomy): Eukaryota > Viridiplantae > Streptophyta > Magnoliopsida > Fagales > Fagaceae > Quercus > Quercus lobata. The sequence continues at coordinate 87,030,568 of NC_044907.1, read as the reverse complement.
TTCTCTGCATCTTTGGCAGCCATGCGAATTTGGTTGTACCAACTATACCCATCTATAAATGAAAACATAGAGCTTCCTGTAGTTGAATCTACAAGGAGGTCAATATTAGGCAGGGGAAACTCATCTTTTGGATATGTCTTGTTCAGATTGCGAAAGTCCACACAACACCGGATTTGGCCATTCTTTTTCTTCACGGGTACTATGTTGGAAAGCCACTTGGGGTGCTGGATGGGCTTGATAAAACCAGCCGCCAACAGCTTCTTGACTTTTTGAGTTATTTGATCTTCTACATTAGCGTCAAAAACCCTAGCTGGCTGAAATACTGGCTTGACTCCTGGGTCTACGTTAAGAGAATGGGCCACCAGTCCTAGATCCAGACTACGCATCTCATCATACGTCCATGTGAGCACATTCACATATTTCTTGAGCAAGGCCACTAATTGTTCATTCTCTTGTGCTGTCAACTAACTATTAATGAAAACAGGCTTTTAGGATCCCAACTCAACCCCAAGTTTATCTCTCTCAATTCTTCCTTGGGCTAAATTTGCATTTCCTTAACTGGGTCTTCTAGGATTTCTTCTTAAGCCATCATTCAATGCAGTGGTCAGGGACCCTCCTACATGATGCATTCAGGCCTCGCACACCTTCATAAACAATAAATTAACCTTCCTCCAAGTTCTCGTACTACCACGCATTCCCAGGATCCTGAGGAGCTAGGCTCCCACTTTTGCCTCTTTTTGTCTAGGAGGTTCCTTAGGTCACGGTTACCCCCTCCTTCTTCTTCTTCCAAGACAGGTGCTCTTGGGGTCCCCTACGTGAGGCTTTCATCATCTAGTTCCAACATGTCATAAAACATTGTTTCCACAAAGTTCACTTCTCCTTGGCTGAAAGGGTTAAGGTTGGTAGGAATCCTTACGGGCCTCCCGTTCAATCTCCCCTTAACACATTGATGGTACATGGAAGGGATAAGGCGATGCTTATATAGCCCTGGTTCTCCCAACAAAATATAGTAAGAAACTTCTGAATTAATCACGTGAAATCTGGTCAAGGTTACTATTGGGCCTACCCTTAAGGCCAATTGCTCGTATCCCTCAATTGATTCTACTGATCCTCCAAATCCTGTTATCTCCATAGGAGCCCCCAGGATCCTTCTGCCAGTTAGGCCCACGGCTTCTAGGGTACTCAGGGCTATGAGGTTGAGTGATGCCCTTATATCTATTAATGCTCTTCTGACTTGGACACCGTTTATGGTGGCCATCAGATAAAGGGGTCTACGATGATATGGATGTTCAACCTCCATGTCCTAATTAGTGAAGGTTATTGCATTGGTTGTCTCCAAGTAAGCTCGACTAGTATGGGATTCTACTATGAAACATTCCATCCCTGAATCTGCTGCTATACTCATAAGGGACTCTATGGCCACCGTTTTTGCTTTTGGCCCAAATCCTAACTAGTTGAATAGCGATTTGAACTTAGGGTTCTTCTGAAGGGTCCTGAATGTGCTTGGATGGAAGGATCCTTTAGATTCTTCTATTTCCACCGGGTTCCCATGGATTACTACAGCCATTACCCCCTTTTCCCTTGTGATTGGGCAGAGGGTTCCTTTGTACTTCGGGTCCCTTTTAAGTGAGCTCCAGGGTTCCCTCTCTAAGCTTCTTGTAAAAAAGCCTACGAAGGGTCCAACAGTAATTGGTAGAGTGCTTGACATAGTTATGAATCCTGCAAAACAAGGGATTCTTCCTTTCTTCCTCAGTTGGTGGCCTGGATACAGTAAATGGCCTGACAATTCCATCTCTAATCCATTTATCCAAAACATGATTCAATTCCTCTATAGTATGTGGGATCACAGGTGGTTCTTCGGCAATTTTTCCTTCAGGTCACTTCTTCTTTTCTCCAATTGACGTTATCATGGCCTGGGGTACTAGCACCCTTTTTGTCCTTATGGTTAATGTGGTCCTTCTAGTTCTTTGTAACAAGTCAGGAAACCTGGGTTATGCATAGATTTTCGAGATTAAGCCTGTAGTCAAAGAGCATGTCGGATATGCAGGTCTCTATGAGCTCCTTTTCTTCATTGTCTCCATAATAGTCCAGAGAAACGTCTTTAAACCTTTTAATGAACTAGATAGGATCCTCTCCAGACCTTTTCCTTACCATTTGAAGGCTTTGGAAGGTGACCTTGTCCTCACCTGGGTAATATTTTGCACAGAACCTTTCCATCATTTCGTCCTAGCTCTTAATGGACCCAGGCCTCAAGGTGGTGTACCATGTATATGCTTTGTCTACTAGGGACTTAGTAAACTCCCTTAGACATAGCTCCTTGTCTCTTGCATAAAGGCCCATAATGTGAGTAAACCTACTCACATGTTCCATGGCACTTCCATTTCTTCCATCAGAAGGATGGAACTTTAAGGGTTCATATCCTTTGGGATATGGCTTGCTAAGGAGCTTTGGTGAGAATGGGCATCCCGAGAAAGTTGCTTGGGGATCCTTGAGAGTTTTTCCTTTTCTAGTTCTAGTAGGGCATTAACATCTGCTAGTGTAAGGTACTGGGGGTTAGCTCCACCTCCTACCGCCGACCCTCCCTCTGTTTGGGCTCTATCTTGGTTGACCACAAGGGGAGCGTTATCCTTGATTTTTTAGGTCCTGCCTTCTTTGATGAGACGGATCTCTTGCTGCAAATCTTTCAGCATTTCTGCCATTCGGGCCACAGGGCCTAGCTCCTGCCATGCGTGCCTCTGTCCTGAGACGACCTCCTGCTTTACTAGAGGTACTTCCCTCTCCTTTGTTTGAAAGCTACTTCATTTTTTCCTACGGGCTCAAATGCCGTAGATGGCACATTGGTACCTTTGTTGTTCCTTGGTCTTGGGTCTATACTTTGCGAAGGGACTGCTTCATCCCTCTCCTTTACCTAGTCCCCAGCAGAGTCGCTAAAATGTGAATGTCCTTTTTTGGTCAATGTCTAGACCCAAGTAGAAAGAAAGGACCCTACAATGCTTCTTCCCTCTCCTTTTAATTGTTGTTTTAAGGGACTAGACTTGGTTCACCGCAGTTAAATGTGTTGATTACAAACCAAGTGGAGCATAGAGCAGAAATCCTACAATACATACATACTAGCAAACAAGAAATATATATGCATGGAACAGCTAGAAACAGTAAAGGAGCAATGTGATAAAGGAAGACACAAAATAAACGTTAAGGATCCTTAAAACAATGTGAGATATTCCATTACTTTTCTTAATTGTGTATTATAAAATGCTCACTAAGACGTGTTACAAGGTCTAAATAAGCTCAAAAATCACAGACTTAGATGGTTATCTGAGCCTTTAAGATTTGCAAAGTTTGAATTCCTTTGAATACAACTATGTTCTATAATGGCTATTTGAGGATAACAGACATTATTTTCTTTTCTTTTGCTACTTTGTTTGAGTCTTTAATAGAGTTTTCTCAATGATTCTATTATAATTCACTGTTGCTGAATGCCCCTTCACTGTTGGCTGCTTCCCCTTTTTATAGTGTCATCCTAGGGTTTCGGAGTACCACTGATTCCCCTCCGTTACTCCCCTGGGTACCAAAGCCAATGTTGTGTCAGCAACTTTGGTGGCTGGTTCCTTCCTTATTTCTCATAATTTTCTTCTTTTGGTGCTTTTTCCCTAAAAGCCTCTTGTTGACTTTCCGTATTGGGTTGTCCCTAGAGAGCTAACATCTAATCTCTCTTCCTTCAAGGCTTCTAAACCTCACCTTTTCAGACTCAGTTTTTTGGCTACCTTTCCTTTTGTCATTTTTCCTGAGTGAGCTGATTCCATCCATACCAGGTTGAAAGTTTTTCTAGCTACTTCCCTTCATGGTTCTTCTTTCTGGGCTCCCCGAGGTACCAGCCCCTTGTTCATGAATCGCTAGTCCCTAAGCTTTTTGGTTCCTTTCTACATCACTAGGTGGCTAATAAGGATATATCTATTCTTCGTTCCTTGTGCTTCTTGGCACTCTTTTTGAGTTGTCTCAATCTCATCCTCGCTTTGCTGCACATCCTGAGGACCCCGAGCTTCTAGCAATCCCTAGGTATCCTGGCCCAGTTCTTATCACTGGACTCCCTAATGATTTTCTGATCTTGGCAGCAGGGCCTTTTCTTTCTTCCCTTTGTTTCATGGGTCCTAAGGCCTATCCATTCGTGGGTCTTGGGCTTAAATCTTTTTTAATGGATTTGAGCCTACCATCTTTTTCCTTATTGTGAGCTCAAGCCTTTTATTATTATTTTTTTTCATGGAGTTCAACTCACTGAGCAATTTTGGGCCTTGGTGCAGCATTGTAACTTTTTAGACCTCAACAAACTTTATTAATATTTTGCCTTTTTTTGACTTTTTGAATTTGGCTTTATCTTATCCATTGGTGTTGGTGTGCGTGGGTGTTGGTGTTGGTGAGATATTAATTGTCTTTTAGTGTAATGTGTATTGTGATTTGTGATTGTGAAATTTTCTGATTGGCAGCTGGCTCTTGTGAAGGGGGCATTAGGCATGAGACTTGTCTATTGAGTGGGGTGGGGGGTGGACGGGCACATGGGGCTGGATGGGATACTTGAATTGGTGGAAGTAAATGCACATGGGATGTGAGCTACTGTGACTAATAAACAATAATTTAATTTACCAATAATTAATTGGGGAAAGAAACTAATAAACAATAATTAATAATTTAATTAATCAATGTATTATAAAAGACAAAAAAATTAAATTATGTTAGGCTAAACAACAATTAATAATTTATAATTAATGAAACAACAATATAACAAATTATAGTTTATAAAAGACAAACAAATTAATGAAACAACTAAACAACAAAAATTAAAAATTTTATTAATATTTCAAATGAACTTATAGTTTATTGTTTATTCTTTTGCTACCTTGAGAAAAATTCCTAGGAACTTATAGGAACACCTTGAAAAAAATTCATGGAGTTGCCACTATGCCATACTACCTACTAGCTAGGTTTCCTCATTTTTATCACCATTAAAAAAAAAAAAAAAAAATGCTAGAACCGCAACTTTTATCACAAATCGTTATGTGGCTAGCTGCGAGTAGTGGAGGTGTGCATTTAGCTCATGTACAGATTTCTACTGCGATCCACATCTCTGACTGTCTTGTTCTCTACTGCTTCCAAGCAGTTATTTTGGGGTACATTTAGCTCATGTACAGATTTCCCATAGGCCATAGATGTAGATGTGTTTGCTTTCTATTGATTTTATATCAACATAATGTTGCCAACACATTTACATGTGTACTGTCGACTATACACAGTGTTTTTGTATCAGATAATGTGTCCAAATGGATGAGAGAAGGTGAAAAGAAAAGTCTGAGAACTTTTCAAACGGGCTCCTGATGAAGCTCCAACCATTATTTTATTGACAAGATAATGTTCTGGTTCTTGCAGCCACAAATAGTCCTTATGACCTTTCTGATGAGGATTTTAAGACATTATCTTTTGTAATTACAAAAGGTTTTCTCTGGTTCGAACACAAATAGTTAATGGGTGAGAACTGCATTATGGTATACGTTAAGCCTAACATTTTCCTCCTAAATATTCCATGAATGGTATTTATCGATCTTATTCAAAATTTTGTACCATTTATTCGCATATTTGTTGAGGTTAAAATTTGATACTATTTAACATCCAAATCCATTGTTTTTGTGGAAGCCAATAAGCCAAGTCCATTGTTTGTGTGCAAACGCACTCCAGTTTACAATCTTTTGTTAAACATCTTGTCCATTGTTATCAGTCACAGACGGTAGCGAATCAAGCTTGGTGAGAGAGACAGAGATCAGCGACTATTTATGAAATTAGGAGCTTAAAGGCAAATTATATCTTAGTTCTATTGAGGTATGTGTTTCATTTCTACAATCTCTGTTTGATTTGCTCTTTCATTGCTTTAGAATTTTGTTTTAACTTTTTCCTTTTTTGGGGTTTCTTATTCTATAATTGGTCGCTTGGTCTTTTTTCTTATATGTGGGGATTTTTACTTAGCATTTATCTTTTGCATGTTGCCCAAATTTTGGCATGTGGTCAAACTTAGCTTAATTCCTTTGTAATGTTGAGCTATTTGAGTTAGCTTGGGAAAAATAATTATAATCTTTTAGTTAAATTTAATTATAAATGATTTTTTTTCTTATAAATGCAATTATTATCACTCTCTCTCTCTCTCTCTCTCTATATATATATATATATATTGAATTTGATACTAATATTGAATCTGGTTTTAACGTTTTAACATATCCCATAAAATCCAGGATAAATAATAAAAATATTATAATCGTATTTATTTACACTCTCATGAAGAGCATCTTTGGCATAAATAATGAAAATAAGATCTATTATTTTATTGCTTTAAAATAGTTGTAATTTTTTTTTTTTTTTTCTTTTCTCTCTTTTTCAGGTTTACTTATTCAAAAATCTGTTGGGTTGCATAAAGGCCATTAAATATTGATGTGAATATTGAATAATCACAATTTAAAAAATTAACTTGAGCATATGCCTCGCGAGTTGTGAGTGGTCATGGAAATTTTTAAATATGCATGTGTTAAATAAATTAATTAATAAACATTGATATTTCATAAACTAAAAGTAATATTTAACCTGAGTATATAATTGCTAAAAGTTCTCTTCTTTTCGTGTATGTATTAAAAATATTTAGTATTCTCAAAAAAAAAAAAACCTAAAACAATACTTAAATAATCCTAAAATGCATCAACAACCATTACTTGCACAATAAATTGTATGGAATATGCATGACTTAAAGCATTCCTATTGGAAAAGTCCATAAAAAGTGCATTTTGCATCATTGTAAACTACTTTATTTATTTTACATTACTACTTTTACAAACACATTACTTCCCATACACTATATTCTAAACACTCTATTTAAACTTTATATATATATATTACCTTACCATTTTAACATACACCCTACACGCACTACAAGAAATTTGATCTTTAGCGATGACATATAGTCGTCGCTAATGCTTTAAATATCGTTGCTAATTATATTGGCGACAAAAAATGTCGTCGCTAACTTTCGTTAAACGAAAATGATAACAAAAAAGTTTTTTAGTGACGGTATTAAAGTCGTCACAAATACAATACTATTAACGATGACAAAGTTGTCGCTAATAGTGACAATTGTCGTCATGAATAACTCAAGAACCCAAGACGAAATGTAGTTACTACTAGCTCATTAGTAGTGACAAATTTTTTTGTCGTCACTAGTAGATTATTATTAACAATGATTTTTTTGTTATTGCTAATATGTCAGTACTAGCGACAACGCTTGCTGTCGTCACTGATAATGATATATAAGTGACCACAAACATGTCATCACTAAAAATTGCATATTAGCGATGATATTGTTTGTCGTCACTAATGATATGATAAAATATTAGCGATGACATTGTCGTCGCTAATAATATTTTACATTTTTTTTCTTTAAAATTTACATTTTGAATTTTACATGGGTACTTGTTGGGAAATAACAAAGCACAATCCTATGCACATAATGAGAAATAATAAACCACAATTCCACACATCACAGATACTCAATCAATAACTACTAATAAGGAAAACAATACCCAAGTTCAATATTATATACATAATTTAAATTCAAATCCACTGTCTCAAATACAAATCAAATAATAACACATTTTTCAAGAAGATATACAACCAAGCTTGCAATGAAATGTATCTCCCCTCAACATCATTAGTAGCCCAAGGCACGCGACATTTTAACCTGAAATAAAAAAATATATATATAAACTAATGTAAAAGTCAACTAAAGTAGATGACAAAAATGCGTATAAAATAGTTTTAACATCCAAGTAAAATGTTAATATTTTTATTTTTTAAAAATACCATAGATAAGAAGATATGAAAGCTTTATGTATTTAAAAAAACTTAACCTGTATCAAAACTCAACTTAATCTTTATCCCCAAGATCTCCAATGGATTCATCATTGCTAGATAAATCTTTTTCCTAATTTGAGCTTGAAACATCATTATCACCATATATTTCTTCTTCATGGTTGGAGTCTGTATCCATTCCTCATTAGACAAGTCATCATTGATGAACATACTTTCATCAAGTTGTACATAGACATCATCAACAGCTATTAAGGCCCTAAATCTATAGCTGGCACATCATCTCTATGTAACAAAGTTGAGTTTTCATCATTTTCTTGTGGAAAAAAATGACAGCAACTAATATATGTTGATAGAGAAAAATATTGTAAAGAAATTAAAGTAAAAGAATTTAAAGCAAATAAAAAATCATTAATACATACAAAATATCACATATCTAAAAAAACATATCATGAATTTAAAGAAAAATAATTTAAATGGAGACACAAATAGATTGTTAATTAAACAAAACATAAATAGAAAAAATAAGCCTAATTCTTTCTTCTACTTCCCAAACCAAAAGGACAGCAGTCTAGCATCATAGAGAGAGAGAGAGAGAGAGAGAGAGAGAGAGAGAGAGAGAGAGAGAGAGAGAGAGAGAGAGAGAGAGAGAGAGATGTTTTTTCCCTACAATGTACAATACACAATTCAATATACAATTTAAGTTATTTATTGTTCATAGTATGCTACAAAAGAAGTGAGAGTTAGATATGTTTGAAAAAGTAAGAGTATACCATATTTTTATCTATAAATGGAGAAATTGACAAAGCGCTCAAAGTAATTCTCCATTAGTTCTACACATTCATACTAAAAAAGATGGAAATTTTGTGAGAGATGAATGACATAGGAAGTGGTTACATTTAGAACTCAAGAGTCAAAGAATAAAACTAATCCACTTTTAGAACTCCATTATACTATTAGCATATTTAGTAGATCAATATTAAAGAACTAGTTGGTAAATACTGTGAACATGATAATTAAATAAAACATGTAGCATTACCAACTAATAGACACTTACACTTGGAAATTGAATAAATCCATTATGTAATGTGCAGTACACAAATAGTTTTTTTTTTTTTTGAAAGCAAACAATTATTTGTTTCAGGTATGGCATTTGGTGCACATAAAAAAACATATATGTTCAAGTAAACTATATCTTTTAAGCATTTCTTAAGTATTGAGAATCTATTTCAGTATATCCTAATTACAAAAATAATATTAAAAAAATCAAACATAAAAAAACTATTCAATTTCCATTAGATGTTTAACCTTACTTAAAAGAATCAATGAAAACATATTATGTTGCAACTGTGTTTTAACTTTTAAGGGGTTCTAAATCTTAGCATAAAGAAATGCAGTACCTGTAGCTACGGTTTATCATATTACATATTTATTAATTTATCATATTATATATTTATTAATTTAATGACAAAAACAGAGAAGAAAATTCATACCTAGGGCCCACTTGTAGGACTTGGAGTAGACCTTAATATCAAATCTGTAAAAAATTGAAAAACAAAGCAACTTGATGAACTGATAAACATGAAGAAGCAAAGAAAGAAAAAATACAAACCAACTTAATAAACATGAAGAAGTAAAGGAGAAAGAAAGAATTTACATATTTATTAATTTATCATATTATATATCTATTAATTTAATGACAAAAATAAAGAAGAAAAGTCATACCTAGGGGCTAGGGCCTACTAGTAGGACTTCCAGCAAACCTATATAGCAAATTGGTGAAAATTTGAAAAGCAAAACTTGATAAACGTGAAGAAGAATTAAAGAGGAAAGAAAAACTGAAAAGCAAACAAAAGAGATAAGAGTGGCTGAGAAAACAACCAACTGAGTGACTGAGAAAAATATGGGGATGATGCACTTCAAATCCGTTACGTTAGGTAGTGCTCTTTTTATCTTTCTTTCTTTTTTTTTTTCTTTTAAAAAAAAAAAAAACATCTCATGAGTTATTTTGACAGAAACTATATAATAATGCTAGTGATACAAACTATTTTACAAAAAAAAATTACAAACTGCTATGTGGTAAGTGATTATTGGTAAATGAAAAAGTGATATTAATGGTGAGTCTAGATGAAAACCAATAAAAAATTAGCTATATCAACATTTTGTAAAAATATTATAAAATAGTTTGTGACTGTAGCATTACTCAAAACTATATCTATTATGGCATTCATTTGTCACAATAGGGCATATATTATGAAAGATTTACATTGTCTTCGTAGAAACACAATATTGTGACAACTATTATGCTTCATAACAATAAGGTTTTTTTTTTTTTTTTTTTTTGCTAATAAATTTTATTGGTGGGGATATAATAATTTGTGAATTGACAAATTTTATTATTTTGGGCTCATATATCATGTATTATCACTTCTGGGTTTAATCAATTTGAATATGTATGTTATAAATATTTGTTAATTTGATTTATTTAGTTAGTTTTTCTAAATATTATTACATATTTGATGATTAAATTGGTTATTAGTTGAATATATTATGATTTTATAATGAACATACCATTCATACATGTATATCTATAATTTTATTAAGAATTTGTGTATCTTACGATACATGATATAGGTACACAACACATTTCCATCACACGCCATACTTAGGTTTGGAATCTACCTGTTGGATTTGAAGAGTATAATGAAATGTTAATTCTGGCGAATTATGGTTACAATCAAATGGTTTGATTTAGAGAAAGGCATGGTCAAAGTTTAGTTAAAATTGGTCAAACTCGGTAAACTTAATGAATGGTCCCGATACCACTGGACTTGATGAAATTCATATTCAAATCTTGGTTATTGGGATTGAAGAGTATGACAACATATTGGTGTTGATGAAATTTGAGACCAATTAGATGGTCAAATTGAGAGAACATAACCATATAGGCACACAACACATGTCCATAACACACCATACTTAGATTTGAAATCTAACCGTTGGATTTAAAGAGTGTAATGAAATTTTAATTCTCGTAAATTATGGTCACAATCAAACGGTTGGATTTAGAGAGAGATGTGGTTAAAGTTTAGTTAAAGTTGGTCAAACCTAGTCAAACTTAATAAATAGTTCCGAGACCACTAGACTTGGTGAAATTCATATTCAAATCTGGATTATTGGGATTGAAGAGTATGGTGACATATTAGTGATGGTGAAATTTGAGACCAATTAGATGGCCAGATCGAGATAACATAATCGTACAGGTACACAACACATATCCATCACAACCATACTTAGATTTGAAATATATCTGTTTGATTTGAAGAGTGTAATGAAAGGTTAATTTTGGTGAATTATGGTCACAATCAAATGGTTGGATTTAGAGAAAGGCGCTATCAAAGTTTAGTTAAAGTTGGTCAAACCCAGTCAAACTTAATAGATGGTCCCGAGACCATTGGACTTGATGAAATTCAAATTTAAATCTTGATCATTAAGATAGAAGAGTATGGTGACATATTGGTGTTGGTGGAATTTAATACCAAATGGATGGTCAGATTGAGAGAACATAGTCATACAGGTACACAACATATGTCTATCACGCACTATACTTAGATTTGAAATCTAACCGTCAGATTTGAAGAGTGTAATGAAAGGTTAATTCTCATAAATTATGGTTACAATCAAACAGTTGGATTTAGAGAAAGGGATGGTCAAAGTTTAGTTAAAGTTGGTAAAATCTGGTCAAACTTAATAGATGTTCCTAAAACCACTAGACTTGGTGAAATTCATTTTCAAATCTCAATCATTGGGATTGAAGAGTACGGTGACATATTGGTGTTAGTGAAATTTGAGGCCAATTGAATGGTCAGATTGAGATAACATAGTCGTACAGGTACACAACACATGTCCATCATAACTATACTTAGATTTGAAATATATCCGTTGGATTCGAAGAGTGTAATGAAAAGTTAATTTTGGTGAATTATGGTCACAATCAAACTGTTGGATTTAGAGAAACGTGCGGTCAAAATTTAGTTAAAGTTGGTCAAACCCAGTCAAACTTAATAGATGGTCCCGAGACCACTGCATTTGATGAAATTCAAATTCAAATCTTGATCATTGAGATAGAAGACTATGGTGACATATTGGTGTTGGTGAAATTTAAGACCAAATAGATGGTCAGATTGAAAGAACATAGTCATACAAGTACACAACATATGTCTATCACGCGTCATACATAGATTTGAAATCTAACCGTCAAATTTGAAGAGTGTAATGAAAGGTTAATTATCATAAATTATGGTCACAATCAAACGGTTGGACTTAGAGAAAGATATGATCAAAGTTTAGTTAAAGGTTGTCAAATCCGGTCAAATTTAATAGATGTTCCTAAGATCACTAGACTTGGTGAAATTCATTTTCAAATCTCGACCATTGGGATTGAAGAGTATGGTGACATATTAGTGTTGGTAAAATTTAAGACCAATTGGATGGTCAAATTGAGAGAACATAGCCATACAGGTACACAATACATGTTTATCACGCATCATACTTAGATTTGAAATCTAATCGTTAGATTTGAAGAGTGTAATGAAAGGTTAATTTAAATTATGGTCACAATCAAATGGTTAGATTTAGAGAAAGGCGCGGTCAAGGTTTAGTTAAAGTTGGTCAGACCCGGTCAAACTTAATAGATGGTCCTGAGACCACTGTACTTGGTGAAACTAGGTTCATGGGAAGGCTTTTAGTGGATTATTGGGTATTGGAATTGTTGATAGAAAATGTAAATGAAGAAATAATTTTGAAATATGATGACCGTCATGTTAACATTGACTTAGGTAAAGTTGATTAGGCAAAATGATGAAAAAATTTATTATTTTAGCTCATATATCATGTATTATCACTTCTAATTTTAATTAATTTGAATATGTATGTTAAAAATATATTTTAATTTGATTTATTTAGTTACTTTTGGTAAATATTATTGCATAACTAATGATTGAATTGGTTATTAGTTGAATATATTATGAATTTATAATGAATTTATAAATTCATAATATTTATAATGAATTTATTAGTTTGGTAAATATTGACTAATACCTTTCTTATGACATATGATACAGAAAAATCAAAAATTGATTCACGATACGATTTACATTTTGATAATTATGGGTATTAGTTAGTATTTTGAATGGAATCAGAACCTTCTTGATTTTTGTTATTTTATTGATTTCGAGTTTCAAATGGGTAACTGATGAGGATAAAATTAGGTAGACAAGAGTAACGGCATACGCTTGGCAAGGGTGACGAGGCATTTTTGCCGTCAGCATTCCTTCAAGGCTGACAGGGATATGAAGAAAAAGAACTCTGCATATAAAGCTGGACATCCTAAAACTGACGGGGTAAACATAAACTGACGGGGTAAACTTAAACTGACGGCGTTAGTCTATGGAATGATTGATCTGCGCGTTTACGTATATAAGTAAATAACTTACTCCCCACGTTTCATGAAACCTAAGGACTCCTATATGGAAAGAATCCCGTAAAATACGCCCAAGAAGACTCGTATAAGGAAAAGACTTCTACTCCAAGGAAAAGAGGTCAACCCTCTACTACTATAAAAACCCAAGCACCCTCACAAACCAAGGTACGCATAATTTACCGTCTCTAGCACTCTAGAGCAGTGAGAATAGTTCTAACTTGACCTTCGGAGGGTGTTTGGCCGGTACCACACCGGTACTCTCCGCTAGGTTATTCCTTTTCGTTATGCAGGTGCCATTTGCGATCGTACAAGGAACGTGTGACTCACTGGTGGTATTATTTCCGGCATCATCAGTTGGCGCCGTCTATGGGAACGTAGCACATTCTCGCTTCCTAGACAAAAGAGTTACATGGTACTCACTCGCTCAATGGCGACCACCAACGACTTTCAAGAAGAAGAAGCCCCTACGACTGCGCTTGAAAGACAGGTGAGGACACTCGCCGCTACCGTAGAGCGCCTCACCAATCAAAACCACGACCTAGAAGAGCAACTGAAATAGAAAAATGCAGCTCCCAACAACCAAGGAGCAGATAAAGAAGGAACCAACGCCGACAGAAGAAATCAGGAAGGACCCCAGGCCAACAACGCCCCGAGCAAACCAGAACGACAGAATACAAGCATCCCCTCCCTCGCAGAAACCACTCCGCCACTTGTTATCGCGGAGATGCAGGCCATGAAGGAACAAATGGAGGTTATGATGAATGCTCTCAAGGGACGAGTATCAAGCGACTTACACGACCTTGTCAACCGAACTGACTCGCCGTTCACCGCCACCGTCAACTCCTACCTTTTACCAAGTAAGTTTCGCATGCCACAGATAGACAGTTATGACGGGGTCAAGGACCCACTGGACCACCTGGAGACCTTCAAGACCCTAATGCACCTTCAAGGAGTAGCGGACGCCATCATGTGTAGGGCCTTCCCTACAACACTGAAGGGCGCAGCGAGAATTTGGTTCAGCCGACTGACACCAAACTCCATCAGCACCTTCAAAGAGCTCAGCGCTCAGTTTACCGTACACTTCATTGGAGGCCATCGATACAAGAAGTCTACGGCATGCTTGATGAGTATGAAACAGCGAGAAGATGAAACTTTAAGGGCCTACATCTCCCGCTTCAACAAAGAGGCACTCTCGATCGACGAAGCTGACGATAAGATACTTGTTGCGGCATTCACGAATGGCTTGAAGAAGGGCAAGTTTTTGTTTTCCCTATACAAAAACGACCCAAAGACCATGTCGGAAGTACTTTATCACGCCACAAAGTATATGAACGCTGAAGATACGCTGTTAGCTCAGGAAGAGAAGCCTAGGAAAAGAGAAAGGCAGGAAGACAATCTGCAGGACCAAGGCCGAAAAAAGACAAGAACAGGAGACCGAAGGGAAGAAAGACGCCCTAGACCCCTAGGGGGAAGGTTCACGAGCTTCACTCCGCTAACAGCCCCGGTAGATCAAGTCCTTATGCAAATCAAGGACCAAGAGGCTCTGACATTCCCGGGAAAACTGAAAAGTGACCCTAACAAACGTTCCCGGGATAAGTATTGCCGTTTCCACCGCGACCACGGCCACGACACGGCTGATTTCTATGACCTTAAGCAGCAGATTGAGGCCCTTATCAGACAAGGAAAGCTGCCGAGATTCGTTAGCAAGGAGAAAGCGGATCCCCCCGTATAAGACCAACACCCCCGACGGGACAATGAGCGACTGAGGCCTCCGATCGGGGATATAAGGATGATCGTAGGAGGAACAGCTGCCGCCGGGTCATCCAAGAAAGCCCGCAAGACCTATCTTCGGATGGTACAAAATGTTCAGCTGACGGGAGTCGTGCCGAAGATAGCACGGAGAGAAGGTCCCGTAATCGGATTCTCAGAAGAAGACGCACGACGCCTTCACCATCCACATGACGATGCACTCGTCGTCAGCCTGCGTGTGGGAGACTACAACATGCACCGGGTGCTGGTCAACAATGGAAGTTCAGTAGATATTTTATACTACACGGCGCTCCAACAGATTAGGATCGACAGGGAGCGATTGATCCTAACAAATGCCCCACTTGTTGGCTTCGGCGGGAGCCGGGTATTCCCATTGGGCGCGGTCACATTATCCGTCATTGTAGGCGATTACCCGCAACAGATAGCCAGGGACGTGACATTCTTGGTAGTCGATTGCTCATCAGCCTACAACGCTATCCTCGAGCGACCCACGCTCAACTCATGGAAGGCAGTAACTTTCACCTACCACTTAATGATAAAGTTCCCGACTGACTACGGAGTAGGGGAACTGCGCGGGAGTCAGATAGCCGCAAGCAAATGCTACATAGCCATGATGGAAACGGAGGATCAGGTTCAGGCTTTAAGCATAGAAGAGCGCTGGACGGTAACAAAGCCGGTTGAGAAGTTAGAAGAGTACCCCTTGACAGTTCCGATCCTAGCCGAATGACCAAAATTGGAACGCTCGCTAACACCACGATCCGTCAGGAGCTCATAACCTTCCTCAAACGCAATTGAGACATATTCGTGTGGGGTCATGAAGATATACCGGGAATAGATCCTTCAGTCATGGTGCACAGGTTGAACGTATCACCTACCTTTCCACCTATCAGACAAAAGAAGAGAGTGTTTGCCCCCGAGCGAGACTGAGCCATAGCAGAAGAAGTCAGAAAGCTACGGGAAGCAAGTTTTATTAGAGAAGTATACTATCCCGACTGGTTAGCAAATGTAGTGATGGTCAAAAAGGCGAGCGGGAAATGGCGGATGTGCATGGACTTCACCGACCTCAACAAGGCCTGCCCCAAGGATAGCTACCCCCTCCCGAGGGTCGATGTCCTAGTAGACTCTATGGCTCGACACCAGTTGCTAAGCTTCATGGACGCTTTCTCGGGGTACAACCAAATCCGAATGTATGAAGCCGATCAAGAGAAAACGTCGTTCGTAACCAGCCAAGGCCTCTTCTGTTACAAGGTGATGCCCTTCGGCCTGAAGAACGCAGGCGCAACGTACCAGAGACTCATGAACAAAATGTTCGCGCAGCAGATTGGGAGGAATATCCAAGTCTATGTGGACGACATGTTGGTAAAGAGCCGAAGGGAGGAAGATCATCTAGGAGATCTCAAAGAAACATTCGACACACTTCGCTCCTACAACATGAAGCTCAATCCAGGAAAATGTGCCTTTGGAGTAACGACAGGAAAATTCTTAGGATTCATGGTGTCTCAGAGGGGAATCGAAGCAAACCCGGACAAGATCCGGGCCATCTTGGATATGGCACCACCAAGAAATGTGAAGGAGGTGCAGAGCCTCAACGGAAAGATAGCGGCACTAAACAGGTTCGGATCAAGGGCAACAGACAAGTGTTTGCCCTTCTTCCGAACATTGAAGAAATCCTTCGAGTGGACTGACGAATGCCAGCAAGCATTCGAAGAATTGAAGGCTTACCTCTCCTCCCCACCATTACTAAGCCCGTCGCAGCCAGGAGAAGAGCTTTTTCTCTATCTAGCCGTCTCCCCCGCAGCCGTTAGCGCGGCTTTGATCAGAGAAGAAGAGAAAGTGCAAAAGCCCGTATACTACGCAAGCCGAGCGCTTCATGGTGCCGAAGAAAGATACCCGCCTATGGAAAAACTTGCCTTTGCATTAATTACGGCAACCCGCAAGCTCAAACAGTACTTCCAAGCCCATACAGTGAACGTCCTGACTAACAAGCCCTTAAGGCGAGCAATGAACAGTCCCGAGGCCGCGGGACGATTGGCATTATGGGCTATAGAACTGAGCGAATTTGATATTCAGTACCGCCCACGGACCGCCATCAAGGGACAGATCGTCGCCGACTTTATAGCTGAGTTCACTCATGGTAAAGATAAGGGGGCAGCAGAGTCCCCTTAATGGAGTATATATACGGACAGGTCATCCAACAGACAAGCCGTAGGGGCCGGCATTGTGCTATTATCGCCCGAAGGAGACACCATTGAATGTATGGTCCGTCTCGACTTCCCTGCCACCAACAATGAATCAGAGTATGAGGCTCTGATAGCAGGGCTCGACCTCGCCAAAGCAGCAGGAGCCGCGAGGGTAGTCATCTACTGCGATTCATAGGTCGTCACTAACCAAATAAATGGAGACTACGAGTGCAAGGGCGAAAAGATGAAGAAGTACCTTGATGAAGTAAAGGCGAGAGTGGATGACCTAGAAGCCAAAGTCGACCAAATTCCCAGAGAAGAAAACAAGCGAGCCGACTGCCTCGCGAAGGCCGCTTCAGCAGAACAAATGGTCATCCCTGGTAATGTGCTCTCCTTCATGCAGCTTTCTCCGCTAATAGATCTCAGCAACATGCAGGAAATATGCTCCGACAGAAGCTAGACAACGCCGTTAGTTTCATACCTGAAAGAGGGGGTCTTACCAGACGAAAAGGAAGCTGCAAGGAAACTTAAAGTCCAAGCAGCGAGGTTCGTCCTGATAAAAGACGTCCTTTACAAAAGAGGTTTCTCCCGACCATATTTGAGATGCTTGGGTATGGAAGAGGCAGACTACGTCATGAGAGAGGTGCATGAAGGAATCTGCGAAAACCACTCAGGGTCCAGATCGTTGGTACATAAGCTTGTGCGAGCAGGGTACTATTGGCCCACCATGCAGAAGGACACCGAAGCCTATGTTAGGGCCTGCGACAAGTGCCAAAGGTTCAGCAATATTATTAGACAACCAACCGAAGAGCTGACCCCGATGACGGCCCTATGGCCGTTCGCACAGTGGGGCTTAGATATTATAGGACCCTTCCCTACAGCAGCACGACAGCTAAAGTTCCTGGTGGTAGGCATCGACTATTTCACAAAATGGGTGGAAGCTGAAGCTTTGGCCACAATCATGGAGAAGAATGTACGAAGCTTTGTTTGGAGATGCATCATATGCAGGTTTGGCATTCCAAGAGTCTTTGTCTCGGACAACGGACGACAATTCGACAACGACCCCTTTCGAGATTTCTGCTCACAACTAGGAATAAAGAACCACTATTCCTCCCCCGCCCACCCTCAGGCTAATGGCCAAGTCGAAGTAACGAACCGATCCTTGCTCAAGATTATCAAGACTCGGCTCGAGGGGGCAAAGGGTATATGGCCCGATGAATTGCCAAGCATATTATGGGCATACAGGACGACAGCAAGGACACCCACAGGGGAAACACCATTCTGACTGACGTATGGAGGCGAAGCGGTCATTCCGACAAAAGTTGGGCTCACAAGCTACAGGGTGCACAGCCACGACGAGAACAAAAACGACGAGGCTATGCGACTACAGCTGGACCTAATAGACAAGATCAGAGCAATAGCGGAACAAAGGCTCACTCGGTACCAGGACCGTATGGCTAAACATTACAACTCTCGGGTCCGACACAGGGACTTCCAGGTTGGAGACCTTGTTCTTAGAAAGGTCATGGGCGCCGTTAGGGACCCTACCCAAGGGAAACTCGGCCCCAATTGGGAAGGACCCTACAGAGTCACGTCGTGGCAAAGGAAAGGCACATACCATCTAGAGACGTTGGAAGGAAAGAAACTGCCGCACCCATGGAACGCCGAGCACCTACGAAAGTACTACCAATAGGAGCGGCAGCATGAAGTTCAACTTTTTCTTATTTTATTTTACATTCCAGCAAAACTTTAGTCTCACTCCTCAGAACTATCATTTACTTTAATCTTTTGCAACAATTCTTCTTTTTAGCCCAAGAGGCAGGATTTGGTTTTAATTACTTTTATTTAAATGCATGGCAATAAGAGGAGTTTTATTCAGAAATTGCTGAAGTGTATTTTTTCTACGGTCCACTAAGTTCACGGCCAAAATCACTAAGTCCATAACATACGGACCAACGAAGATGTTAAATACATCATGGCTTAAAAAACTGACGGGGCAAAAAAAGATGTCAAAGACATCAAGGCTAAGGCCGTGAAAATGACGGTTCGGAAAAGTTAAAAAGCTGACGGCCCAAAAGATGAAGCAATCATCATATGGACGAGGTCCTAAAAAACTTACGGACTAACGAAGATGTTAAATACATCAAGGCTTAAAAAACTGATGGGCCAAAAAGGGATGTCAAAGACATCAAGGCTAAAAAACGACGGTCCGAAAAAGCTGAAAAGCTGACGGTCCAATAGATGAAGCAATCATTATATGGACAAGGTCCTAAATAACTGACGGACTAACGAAGATGTTAAATACATCAAGGCCTAAAAAAACTGACGGGCCAAAAAAGATGTCAAAGACATCAAGGCTAAGGCCGTGAAAATGACGGTAGGGAAATGCTAAAGCTAAAAAGCTGACGGCCAATAGATGAAGCAATCATCATATGGACGTAGCCCTCAAACCAAGACATACAATAATGAGTCATCAAGCTAACGGATTTAAGAGATTGACGACCTTAAAACAGTGTAACCAACCAACAAGAGCTGTAAACCAATGGTCACCAAGCCGATGGAGCTTGGAGCCTTGGCACGATGTCACGCCAACGGGGGCTTCCAACAATTCAAAGAGCTGACGTGGTCCAAGCAGACGGGAATATTTACCAAAATTTCGTCTAAGGCCACCATCAACAAAGAGATATAAAAGTTACGAAAATTAAACACATACACAACTGTACATAAACAAAAGACCGAAGAAAACAAAGAGAGCGCTTAAACATTGTTTAAAATTACAATTGTTCTCCAATACAACTATTTTATACATGGCCAAAATACGAAATAATAGCTAAGGGGCAGGAACGTCAGCATCATTGCCGTCAATTTGATGGTCTTCAACATCCACAATCACGGCAGGAGAATCAGAGGCAACAGGATTGGCAGCAGGCTGAGCTAGGACCACACTGTCGTCATACCTCGGAGTAGGCTGACGGAGGTTGTCGTCTCCGTCATCCATGGTGATCCCGGACAAATCCAACTCCGGGTAGGCCGACGTGACCTGCTGAAGGCAGTCTTCAAACCCGGTGCCATAATATTCACCACACGAGTCAAAGAAGGACTGCGACACTTTGAAATCTCTGATCGCGTCAGCCCACGCCGTCTGCAGCTTTTCACCTAGATCCGTCACCTCTTCCTGGAGTTTATCATTCTGACGGCTGACCTCCGTCAACTTCTCCTTAACTTCCTGCAGCTCCTTGTTGAGGATACGGATGGCTTCCTTGTACTGAGCTTACTGGTTCAATAGGTTCGTATTATGCTTGCGAACTCGAGTGACGACCCCCTCCTTCGCCGCACAACGGTCTTGAAGGGCCTTGACGCGCACCAAGGCCTAAGAAAACATATCCGTCAGTTGAAAAATATACCAAAGCAAAGCAAAGCTTCCCCAAACAAAATTGTAGTAAACATACCCTGGTGAGGTCAAAGAGGGTTGACGCC
Source organism: Quercus lobata (assembly GCF_001633185.2). Lineage (NCBI taxonomy): Eukaryota > Viridiplantae > Streptophyta > Magnoliopsida > Fagales > Fagaceae > Quercus > Quercus lobata. Next base: position 87,009,766 of record NC_044907.1, on the reverse strand, counting down.
CCTAGGTCCTCCGTCCCCACCTAGTCACAAGGTTCAATGTCCGTCGGTTTTATCAGGGACCCAACCTCCCTGACGGCATAGTCCTTGTGAGTCAGGAGACGGCAGGGGCCCTCGCTGACGGGACCGGTAGAGGTCATCACCCCCTTGCCCGCGCCATGGCTAGGCTTAGGAGGGGACTTCTCCTTCAGTGGTTCGTCCCTAGGAATGACGGCAACCTTCTTTGTGGGACGGCTGTCACCACCGTCAGGCTTCCTCTTCGTCACCTTAGCAACGACCTTTGGAGTTGACGAGGCCTCCCCTGCTGCCTCCTTATTTTTTCTCTCCTCCTTCTGACGGGCTGCGGCAGCCCTTATCCTTTGCTTCGCAGAGTCCATTTCTACAACACAAAAAACACTGTTGGGGCAATTAACGGAGGAATAAAACTGACGGGATAAATAAAAGTTTACTCACGTCGGCGTGCAAATTGCTCCAACCTTCGGGCAGCCGCTGATGGTTCTGGACCCCCACAATATAAATGAAGGGTGTCGAGGGTGATCAAATCCCTGCACTTACGATCTTCCAAAGGGATTTCCAGAATCCGTTGGATGAACTCCTCTTACTCGTCAGTTACGTGCGGACGGGTATAAGCTAAAAGAAACAAAGTGTTAATGATGTCACCTCATAAAATAAACGGAAAGAACATAGCTGACGGGGTCAACCTGAGTCCTTGACAAAGGCCTAAGTGTTGTCAAAATAGCCACGAGGCATCGTTGCCCACTCTTCCTGACGGCAAACCCAATCCGTCCCTTCAACAAAAAAGTACCTACTCTTCCAGTTCCTATTTGAATCCGGCATGTCTGATACAAGCCGTAACCCTTTCTCCCTGGCGTTGAAATGATATGTCCCCTTGGACGAGGCGATATGATGGGGCCTATAGCAATAAAAGAATTCGTCTAGCGTAAGCTGACGGTGCCCTCCACTAAGGTTGCCCCATAGGATTTCAGCTCCTATGAATGTCCTCCAGGCGTTAGGGGCAATTTGGGTGACGGATATGCCTAGGAAGTCTGCTAGTTGACGGTGTAGGGCCGTCAATGGTAACTTGAGTCCCGCAGCAAACATGGCATCATACATGCCAACGTCAGCTGTCCTCCCAGAGTAACACCTCTCGTCCTCTCTAGGGAGACGGATTGGGATATGCTCTGGGATTTCATAACGAACATGTAACTCCCTGAAAACTTTACCACTCATCCTAGGCGAAAATTTGTTGACGGCACAATCCTCAGGAAGAATGAAGGGACGGTTATCTCCGGGACCCTCCGAGGTTCCTTCACAGGATCCCTCATCCCCGTCGCTCTCCTCTCCGTCAACATCCATTCCATCCCCTCTCTCCTCTTCCTTATCTCCCTCAGCCAAACTCTCATCAACATTAGGAGATTGTGCCGACATCTCTCTCTCTGACGAAAGGGAAAAGTCTGACTCATCTCCAGAACCATAGGTCTTGTCGTAGCCCGCTCCTTCGCGAGCTGACGACTCCTCACAAGACGCGTCACTTGACATCTGACTACCTACAAGTGACGGATCCAATCTAAGTACCTAGACTGACGTTCTCACTAATGAGGCAGAAATAAAAAAGAGAGAGAAAGAAGAAAGAAGTGGAGATGAAAACTTACCGGTATGGAGGCCTTCTGGATGACTCTAAAAGACAGCGACGGATAAGCCGACGGAAGTGAAGCTGACGAAAGGAGGGCGATGGTCTTTCTCTCCACAAGATTAGCAAGGATGAAATAGTGAAAAATAAGGAGAAGTGCTGTTTATATATGGAAAAAATGGCGCGGAAGACGAAGCGACGTCTCGTCAAAAGCAGAGCCAATAGGAACGAGCCACCTGTCCAAGGCATTAAATGCACAGATCCACGTGAACGATATCCCTACCTCTTTAGAAAACAAACTCCACAACCCGTCAGTATAGAGTCTGATGGAGGTATGGAGTAGGGGGCAAGTGATGAGGATAAAATTAGGTAAACAAGAGTAACGGCATACGCTTGGCAAGGGTGACGAGGCGTTTTTGCCGTCAGCATTTATTCAAGGCTGACGGGGATATGAAGAAAAAGAACTCCGCATATAAAGCTGGACATCCTGAAGCTGACGGGGTAAACATAAACTGACGGGGTAAACTTAAACTGACGGCGTCAGTCTATGGAATGATTGATCTACGTGTTTACGTATATAAGTAAATAACTTGCTCCCCACGTTTCATGAAACCTAAGGACTCCTATATGGAAAGAATCCCGTAAAATACGCCCAAGAAGACTCCTATAAGGAAAAGACTTCTACTCCAAGGAAAAGAGGTCAACCCTCTACTACTATAAAAACCCAAGCACCCTCACAAACCAAGGTACGCATAATTTACCCTCTCTAGCACTCTAGAGCAGTGAGAATAGTTCTAACTTGACCTTCGGAGGGTGTTTGGCTGGTACCACACTGGTACTCTCTGCTAGGTTATTCCTTTTCGTTATGCAGGTGCCATTTACGATCGTACGAGGAATGTGTGACTCACTGGTGGTATTATTTCCGGCATCATCAGTAACATTATAGTTTGAGAGTATTCTGAAGCAACAAGCCCTCCCTTTTCTCTCTCTCTCTCTCTCTCTCTCTCTCTCTCTCTCTCTCTTTACGAATTTGAGAGTTTTAAATTACTTTGTAGGTTTCAAGGTTATTTTGGTCATTATTTAAGTTTGGGGGCATTTTGACAAGGCGAATGGTATTTTAATAATTTCAAATATACTAAAGGAATTTATGTCATTTTAAATATTTTAAAAGGCATTTGGAGGATTTGATAAATAAAAAAATATATCAAAATTATTTTAGCCACATATTAGTGATGACAATCTTTGTCTTCATTAAAAGATCCCGTATAGCGACAACCTGATTTGTTGCTAATATATAATCTGCTTCCCTCCAATAATTCCCTCCACTTTTTGATAGTGAAAATTTTTCCCTCCATTATATTTTGGTAGATATATTTGAAACAACATGTTGTGTCGTTGCTAAAAGGTGATTATCAGAGACGACAAATTTTATCGTCACAAATAGCCTTCTAATAGCAACGACCAATTTGTCATCGCTAATAAATAAAGTATATATATAATATATTCACTATATATTTTTTGCCACATATCTGCGACAATACACAAGGTCATCACTAAAGATGATTATTAGTGACGATAGATATCGTTGTTAAAATAAACCTTATTTTAGCGACGTAAATGTCATCGCTACAAAATTTATTGTCGTTTCTAAAAGTTTCCCTCCATTTTCCAAAAGTAAATAAAATTCCCTCCATGGCGTTAGAGATGACTTATTAGCGACTACCTTTGTGTCATCGCTACTATGCACTTATTAGCGATGACCATATATTATCGTCACTAATGTGTGCCTAATAGTGAAAATTTTTTAGTCGTCGCTAAAACATTGGTCACAAAAGACTAAAATTCTTGTAGTGACGCCAACATCTCATATTCTGTTGTTTTTCTTAGTTTTAAATAGTTGTAAGTGGAATAAAATGATAGTGTTTAAGATATAGATATTGGTACAGTAAACCTTTGAGTTTTGATGTTATTGTAGCAAAATGCAAAAGTCTCAATACTAATTGACAAAATAATGTGGGTGATTTTTTTAGGTAATTGGTGCTATAGTAAAATGCAAAATAAATAAAACCACAAAATAAAGCATCATATGTAAATCCTTACAAAGTAAGAGTTCCTTGACAAAAATTGCATTTTGTCACATAACTTGGAAGTTGTTTGTTGGTAAATATTAGCTTTTTTTTTTTTAACAATTAAATTATGGTTGGCAAAACTTGCAATATTTACACATAATTTGGAAGTGGATTTATGCTAATTATTAGCTTTATTACTACTTTTTTTTTACAATTAAATTATGCTGGGCAAAACTTGCAATTTTTATACATAATTTGGAAGTGGTTTGCTGCTAAATATTAGTTTTTTTTTTTTTTTTTTTTTTTTTTTTTTTTTTTTTTAACTAAATTATGCTTGCCAAAACTTACAATTTTTACACATAGTTTGAGTGGTACATGCAAGGCAAGGGTTGTCCTTTAAACTTAGAGTAGTATTTAACATATGAATATCTATTTACCAAATAAAAACTTGCAATTTTCACACACTAGTTTTAGTGGCATATGCAAGGCATATGCTGTCCCTTAAACTTAGAGTAACTATTTAACATATGAATATTTATTTGCAATATTAGTTTCTTAGAAGCTATTTGCTAGGTAATATCACTAAAAACTTCTAAGAATGATAATGGATATTATCATATTTCAACAATAAGCAATTGAGTTTTGCTAAAACATTGTCATAATATTTAAATTTTCATAATAAATGTTGTCATATATTACAATTGAAGGTCTTCATCAAATATACGATTATCCACAATGAAGGTTTTATTATTGTGTGTGTCATTCATATTTTTATGCATATGTTGTCCCCTTAGTATCTATAGCAGCTTCTTGTTATTTTATTCATATTTGTCTATGGATTCTTTGTGCCCCTTTGATCATCTTTATGTTTCCCTAGTGAAGCTTTTATAGAATTTTGTACCCCCTGTCAATCAAGAAAAAAAGGGGAAGAAAATGTAATTTTTGGAGATTCTACATGTTAAACGGAGTAGCACATATGTGTGTAAAGGGGAGATATGTTTTATTTGCTCAGGGGAGAGGGTATTATGTAGTTTGGGATTCTGTGCCCTTTTTTTTTAATTGGTATACATATTCTTGAGCTTTACTTGTTTATCATCTATCATTGTTTTTCACATAATACACATAATGTGTATGTTAAGTGTTTTCAGGAAAGATAGGTATGGAGCCAATCAAGACAGTCGATCCTAGTTTATGCTATGATTTTCTCAAGACTGGTTGCTTTTAGATTAGGCTAGCTTATTTGAATATGGGATCATTTTTTGTAATTAGGTTATTATTGTATTGGGTTTACTTTTGTATTGGAGGTTTTGTCATAGATTGACAAAGAGGGAGATTGTAAGGTTCATGTGTTTTGGTACTGCCAAATCATGCCAAAATTTTATTCTTTTATTGAGTTTTAATATGTCATAAAGTTGTAATTAGAAATCAAGTTGATAACACAAAGTTTTCCCAAGAAAAACTCAAGAAAAATATGGAGCTATTTGTTAATGTTATTTAAACAATAGTTTTCATTGTTTAAACAACACCACATATTTTCACAACACTTTTACACCTACATGTATTTCCACAACACTTAAACAATGTTACTAAAACAACATTACCAAACGGCTCCTATATTTTTAGTTTGTACCTTGATAGTTGTCTCGATACCTCACGAAAATTATCTCGATACCTCATCAATACCTCTCAATCTATTGAGATTCTTTTCTGTCTTCTTGATAACTAGATCGATAACTCCTCGATACCTCTTGATAGTTGTCTCGATACCTCTTTCTCTATTGAGCTTTGTGTTTCAGCAAAAATCAGCAATAAAAAAAAGCCATAACTTATCCGTTTGAAACCCGAACTGAGATCCATTCGAACTAGTATTTAAAGGATGTTATAAACCAAGTTCTCTCAATTTCACCATACTGAAGAGTGTTGGAAAAATAGCATTGAATAAATAAGAAAATGATGTTTTCTATATTCACTTGAAGATGTTATTAAAAGTGGTAAAAATCTTGAGTCCCACATAGGAAAAGAAAGAGATAAGATATGAGTTTATATGCTTATGAGTTGGACATTGGGTTAGGCTTTTGGCATATGTGGACTGGGTCTACTTGTCCAAATAATAATATTTTATTATTTTAATTTTTGAGTACGTTAGTCTGTGCACAGCAGTTATTACTAAAACAGTGTATCTGTTCAGCAACGTATAATTTTTCGTAATCTCTCATTCATAAAAAAATACTTTTCAAAAAACTCTCCTAGTGAGAATATTTTGTGCATTTTCATTTTACGTCAAAGAGAGAGAAAGAGACATTGAGTAGTTCGCAGAGCACGGCCATGTATGCTTCGTTTCCGTGCTGCAAATCATTTTATCCTAGGAGGCAAACGTCCGTGAGTCTCAAAGCACCACAGTGATTGTGTGAAGGGCAAAATCTTCCTTAAGGAGATTGTGTTAAACACAACACTTGATCTGAATTATTCATCCTCCACGCATTTAGTCTGTACGTTTTTTAATTATTTGCAAATTTCTTCTTATATATATAGTATCTATTTATTATATTTGTCTATCACATCTATTTGTGTTATTGCTCATATTTAGATTTGCATATTGTTCATTGTTGTTCCTTTTGCTTTATCACAAAAGTAAATTGTTGAAATATATCCAATAATCTTAAAGAAAATTTTATATATATTTTAATTTATTTTTGCGATTTATGGTGAAAGGAATTCTGTGTTCGTTGAAATACGTTAATCAGCCATTGTTTATATACTCAGCCATTGTTTATATACTGGGAAAAACTTGAAAAAACTGGGTTTGGAATCTGTGGGTTTATCGTTTATCACAAATATCTATCTTTAAATTGTAAAGTTAATCTATGATATTTGGTTCTCTGATAACATCGATTTTAGTGTTTGACAATTGAACCTTTTAGGAGAAAATGGGATCCGTGTATTAAAAGGAGAGATTGTTACTACAGAACAAGTCCAATTGAGTATTAGGGTAAGGGTTCAACTGTAAGTTGGTATAAGATACTGGGATTCCTTTACTTGTAACCGTTTGTTATGATAATAGTGGATTCTCGGGAGTGGTGACCTTAAAATCACCCGGTGGGGTTTTTGCTGTGTTGGTTTCCCCCATTCGTAAACAAATCATCATGTCATTTATTTTCCACTGCACACTTAGTTTAATTGGTGATTTGTTTTTGCTACTACGCGCTTTGCATGTTAATTTGATTAATTAATAACTTAGCTAATTAATCAATTAATTTATTTACAATGGGTCAATACGTTTTTGGCCTATCAAATGGTATCAGAGTAGGCACACTCTGATTAAGGTTAATTTTTGCTGTGTTGATCCATTGACCTTTGTTTGTCATGGAGAGAGGACAGTCTCTTATTGTACCTCCTTTATTTGATGGCACTAACAATGAGAAAGTGTGGCAAGTTATTGAGATAGGCTGGACCAAGCCAAAGGAAGTGCTGGCCAATTAAGATGATGCCAAGATCAAGGCAGCAAACTTCAATTGCAGGGCATTGAATGCCTTATTTAGTGTAGTCATAAATGAGGAGTTCAAGCAAATATCTTCTATTGAAACTGCTAAGGAGGCATGGACAATTCTCCAAACAACCTATGAGGCAACCAAGGTTGTCAAAGATTCAAAGCTTTAGAGGCTCACTACAAGCTTTGAAGAAATTAAGATGAAGGATGATGAGTCATTTGATGAATTCTATGCCAAGCTCACGAATATGGTTAACTCAACTTTCAATCTTGGGAAAACCATTCCTGACCCCAAGATTATGAGAAAGATGCTCAGATCTCTACCCGAGAGATTCCATGCAAAGATCACCACAATTGAGTAATCAAAGGATATTGACAAGATTCCTTTGACAAAGCTGGTTGGTAATCTACAGACCTACGAGCTAGGGTTAATGAGAATTGGCAAGTCGGGTAAAGGTAAGAGCATGGCACTGAAGGCCAAGAGTAGTGACACGGATGAGTCTTCAGACAATGAGGATTCAAAGATGAAGTCCTACATCACCAGGCAGTTCAAGAAGTTTATGAAGAATGCCAATGGAAAGGGCTTTGACAAGGACTGTAGGCAATCCAGTTCTTCTTAGTTAAAGAGCCAAGATAAAGGGAAGAAGGATGCTAGAGATGGTGGTCAGTACACTGTTCCTTTAGGACCAAAGTGTTTTGGGTGTCAAGGCTTTGGTCACATGAAACAAGAGTGTCCCATATATCTCAAGACCATTGGGAATAGTAAGGCACTTGCTGCTACATTAAGCAACACTGAACCTGAGGATGATTCCGATGATAAAGATGATGGAATCCTAAATGCCTTCATTGCCATTATCAATCCTACCGAGGGGATTGTTGAAGATGTAAATGAAGAAGAGGAATTGGTGGATTCTAAGTTTGAGAAGATGGATGATCAAGATGATATCCATACAACCTATGAGAAACTATACAAGTTTTCTGAGAAACACGAGAAACTCTATAGGCTGGCCACCAAGAAGCTCAGTGATGTGGAACTTGATCGTGAAGAGCTTTCCACAAAATTTAATGAGGCTAATCAAACTATTGGAGCACTGAGGTTTGAGAAGACCAAGAAGCTTGAAGCGGAGCTGTTTCAAGTCAAAGCTCAATTGGAGAGGACTTCAAGTGTGAAGCTTAACGAGATGCTCAGCATTTAGAAATCTACTTCTGATCGACATGGTTTGAGGTATGATTTCTCTTCCTCTAGTATTGCTTCAGCTAGTACTACTGTTTTTGTTCCTCCTGCTAATAATGTTGAAATTGAGAACAATAATGTCAAAACTGATTTAGCTAGTGAGAACATAGACAAGGGTAAATCTATCTTAGGAGCACCCCCTAAGCAGGATAAGAAAGAAGTCAAAAACTCTAAGACTAGGAAGGCTAACTCTCAAAAGCCTAAACAGAAGAAGCAGCATCTCTGTCATCATTGTGGTGTTGTCGGTCATACTCAACCAAATTGCTATAAGTGGTTAGCCACTCAACAGAGCAACGGCATGATAGCATTTGGAAACCAGAATCAACTTCAATCTTTTCTTGCTCCTCTTGGAGATCTTCTCAAAGCCCTCATGTTTCTTTCAAACTTGAACGATTTTTGGAAGTTCAAATAGTATATAAAACACCCTTTAACATTTAGACCCCCAATAACAAAAGTACCAATTCAAGCTTTATGACAAACAATAAATGTGTGAAAAATGAATACAAGTTATAAACAGAATTGGTAAACAATCTAAACCAATTAAAATTACACCCACAGCAAAAATAAAAGGCAAAGATTAAGGGAAGAGAGTTGCAAACACAAGGACAACACAACGATGTGTTATCAAAGAGGAAACCGAAGCCCTCAGCGTAAAACCTCTCCACCGCCCTCCAAGCGGTAAGTAATCCACTAGAAAATGTAGTTGGGATACATGAACAGTAATAGACCCTTCAAGCCTAATCTACCTAGTGTACCTAAGCCCTCTAAGCTTCTTACTCTAATGAGATTACACCGAATCTATTTCTTTTCTAACTTCCCAGATTCCGCTACTTGACCATAGCATAAACTAATGTGAAATTGGTTCCTTCCTAACTGCTTCCTAAAAACACCAAATAACCCTCTCATAGTAATGGATATAGTGAGAGTTTTGGTAAAAAGTCTCTTAAGGATTTAATAATAGAAAGGAAGAGAGTAGAGGAATTTGAAAAGTCTCTTATGTGAAAATTGTGGATGAATCAATCTTGTTTTACTCTAGGGTTTCTCTCTCAAAATTCTCTTTGGAAGCTCTCTTTCTTACGTAGGTATAAGGGGTATTTATACTGAGGTGAGAATGGAATGTGAAGAGTTAGGTTTATCAAAACAGGGTTGGCTCGCGGCTTGGCCTCGCAGCTTGACTGAGTCACGAGTTCCAGCCGCGAGACAACTGAACGGCTAGTTGTCCTATTTTGTCCTGTAGTGCTCCAGCTAGCATGACGCTTCAACTTCTGGCATGCCTGGCACGTGTGCAGATTCTGGCGGCTTGTAGCCGCGAGTCACCTACGAGATCCAGTCGCTAGTCCTTATTTTTCTTACACACTCTTGAGTATTTCTTCACACTATCTCACTCACTACCCTTACAAGAATCCCACCTAATTATAGGGTTACTAATTGCTGAAATACAAGTAAATTTGGCATGGAATAAAATCAATAAGATGGTTGGTTAAATTCAACCTTACAATCTCCCCCTTTGGCTATTCTACGACAAAACCCTAAAACAGACTCTAGACTTAACATGTGAGTTGGGAACAGTTGAACATAACTCACACACACCTAACTCTAGAAATTGTGAAGCTCTTGAATCATATGAACATGAATCTCCTGAAACACAGCAATACACCATGATCATTATATGCAAAAAAGCATGAAATGCATATGAAGCAGGCATGATGTGATCAAGCAAAGATGGAGTTAAGAAACAAACCATGGCTTGATCAAATAAGCAATCACTACAAGATAGTGACCACAATGCTCATTCACACTTGGAATGAACACTTGGACATACAAGCTAATAAGATCAATGCAAATCACTTGTATGCCCACCACTCAACCAATGCATAATACACTAAGTATATGCATCTAGGAACAATCCTACAAAGGCACAAGAGTGACAGTACTTAAATGCAAAATGCATAACATTTAGTTAGAAGTACTGATTTAATAAAGCATAAAGGCTCCATAAAGCATGGTACAAACCATAAGGCCTACAACTTATGAAAACAAACCCTAAAAGCTTACAAAAGCAACATGGGTACAAAATATAAAAAAAATGAATAACAACTTAAAGTAAAGTATTTAAACTGTTTGCTGAGGTCTCCCCCTTGGATAGTTTTCTCCTCCTTTGATCAAGCTATCACTCCCCCTTTCATTGTATTCCCCTTATTATATTATCTCCCCCTTTTTGTCAAGGAATAGCTATATATCCTCTTCTAGCTTCCTCTAAATCTGATCCAATTGAATCTGTAGAGAGGTAAACTTCATATCCCACCGAGTGCTGTGATGGTGTAAAATAAATGTGAGTCCGGACATCTTGGTACTCAACTCGTGGACAGATGTCACAATGTTGTCGAGTTTTTCATCTAGGGAGAGTGTGCTAAAACGCGAACCACTGTGAGATGTGGAAGTTTCTGGTTTGACTCTCTTCAGACTATGACCAATGCTTGCGTTGAATGTACGCATGTTGATTGGACGTGGTTTTGTACAGGAAGATTCATCTACTGTTGGGTGAATTCCTTTGAGCTTCAAAATCCTAGAAATGAGACAGCAAAAAGGAACACATGTTCATGACTCAGTTCGTAAAACCGTTTTGCGCAGAACGTGAAAGATATGAGCATAGATGTCAATCTCAACATTAGAGATTAGGTCATGAAGAAACAAGGCACGTCTGAGGTTCATGTACCTAGTGCTGGATAAGGGGTACAAGTTGTGAAACATCACTATTGTAAGCACTCTCAGTTTCGGAGGAAGAGAGGAAACGCTGACTGAGTTTCCATTGGATGAGAATTCCAAGTCTTGTCCAAGACCATCCCTAAGTAGTTCCTCATCTGGACATAGATCATCATAAACCGGTGAGTTTTTAAGCATTGGCCGGTTGATGTGAAGGATCTCTGTCAAATATGCAGGAGAGACTGAAAAACTCTTTCTCCTAACCCAGCACTTGAGTTCTTCGCCTTCCACAATTGCATTGACATAAAATTCTTTTACCAAATTCTCATAAGCTTCATCCAGATCAGAGAGAAGGTAATTCCAATCCTTGTGGGCAAACCATTTTGGAATGTCAGTGTCATGAAGTGACGATTGATCAACAGGTCTTTCCAATAATGGTGTAGCATTTCGAAAATAATTCTCATGAGTCTGAAAGGCAGCATAGGATTTGAACTTGTTGGGATCGAACATTCCTGATGGGGAACGAGTCCTTTTTGTTGTAGGTGAGTAGTCATCGACATCAATGACAGGCTCCTTTCCTTTGGGACAACCTCCTTTCACAGCTGCTTTCTTGAATAGAGACATTTCCAGTCTGCATCATGTAATAGAGGAAAAGAAAGAACACAATCCAAGAAACATTATTAGCAATGGGTTAGTTTCAAAATATGGATAATGAAGAAAACCCTAAAAACTAGGTGGGAATGACCAGAAAATGACAATGAGTGACATTAATAACCCAATGTTGACACAATATAGAGTAGATCAGTATATAACCACCGAAAAACACACAATGAAGACACCAGACAATCAGATACCCAAACACAGTCAAGAGATATACAAATATCATAAAGAGCACAAAATCCATGAGGAAAAGGCAATAACTATGGAAAATAAAGAGTAGAGGACAAAACCCGTACCTTTCCTTGAAGATTGAGAAAATGGTGACAAAATAGTGGAAGATTTTGGAGTTGGCCACGGTGGTGTTGAAATATTGAAAGTGAGACCAGAAAATGAACAGTCATAGGATGCAAGAAAAAAAATTAAGACTCTTTTTGAGATTAGAGTTAAAAAAAAAAAAAAAAAAAAAAAAAAAAAAAAAAAAAAAAAATTCTTTTTGCAAACCATGCAATTTTCGCGACTGAGGAAAGTCTCCAGACAATCGCCGATTTTCAGTCGCCAAACACTTCAAGCCAAAAGTTTTGAAAAAAATTTGCTAAGTTTTTTTCGCAACTGGAAGTCTCACTCGCTAGGGAGTCGCGAGCTGAGCCGTGAAAATCTCTGTGTACCCTTTGCGACTGGACTTTCCACTCGCGAACAAGTCGCCAAAACCTACCCACGAGAACGTGACTTGACTGAGCCGCGACTGAGTCACCAAAACAGGGCAACACTGTTTTTGAAATTTTCAGTTTTTGTAAAAACAAAATGCTTTCCAAAAACAACTAAAACACTAAAAAATCTTTTTGTGTTTGAATCAACAAAGATTGAGCATATGAAAACACATTTTATCAAGTACAATCACACAAATGAATATGGCATTCATTGAACATAAACTTGTGTGTTGTGTGTGGATATCATCAATGAAATAGTCCTTAGTCTAATGTGAAGTTTCAATAATCAATTCAACCAAGGCATACACAATTAGCACTAGATCATGTGACTCATCTCAATTATAGAAGTATGCATATATGACCTCCCACAAGACTTGATTGCATAACTTGGAGCTTTACATTTGGCTCCACTTTCAATCATAACATTTGATCTTTTTGATCCTTTTGAAACAGTCACATTTCATTGTGAGATTGATGTTTGATATATCACCTTGATGAGATAGCCTTTGGCTTTTTGAAAAATCATACACTTTATTGTATGGTCGCTTTCTCTTTTTCCTAGTCGAATACTAGTATATGCGACAGGCTTTTGTAGCTCAATATCTCTTTACATTTAGAGATTTACATTTAGTGAGCTCTTTTTTAGCAGAAAAAATAAAAAGTGGGAAGATATATAGGCACAAGTCTATGCATGTCTCAAGATCAACATAACCATTCACTAATCATTCATGACAAGTTTGAAGATCTATTTACAACAGTCACATAGATTTCAAAATTTCTTCCACAGTGATAAGAGTGCAAAGGAACAAGCTAAGCTCGTAAATGTACAAAGTCATTAGCACAAAGGTACAAGGCAAAACAAGTTTTGAGACAAAACTCAACAATGTCGATCAAACTTTTTGAGTTTCTACTTTTTATGTGGTATTTGGATTTTTGACATATAAGAAGGAAAAGATTGATCAAAAACAACAATGTAAAAACAATAAAAGCAGACAAAGCAATTAACAATCAACAAAAATATGCTATACAGAAAGCCAACAAAGTAATGTGTGCCCCAACAAACAGAATAACACAATATAAATAGGTGAAGCACACATCACACAAGAGATTCAAGAAATTGTACTAACACCAATGGTTTTACGGAGGGATTCAAACCGTGAACCATCGAGAGGCTTGGTGAAGATGTCCGCCTTTTGATTATCTGTGTGTATGAATTCAAGACACAACTCTTTCTTTCACCAAATCTTGAATGAAATGGTAATGAATCTCTATGTGTTTAGATTTTGAATGCTGGACCGGGTTCTTAGAAAGCTTAATGGCATTGGTGTTATCACAGAAGACACACATTGTATCTTGAGGAATTCCATAATCATGAAGTAACTTCTTCATCCAAAGAAGTTGTGTGCAGCAACTTCTAGCGGCTATGTACTCTGCTTCAGCAATAGAGATAGACACGGAATTTTGTTTCTTGCTCATCCACGAGACAAAATTGTTACCAAGGTAGAAACAGCCTCCTGAAGTACTCTTCCGGTCGTCCACACTACCAACCCAGTCTGCATTTGAGTCTTTTGAATACCACAAACCATAATATGGAGTTCCATTGATATATCATATAATTCGCTTTACTGCAGTCAGGTGTGATTCCTTTGGAGCAGCTTGATATCTAGCATAAACACCAACGCTAAACGCAATATTCAGTCTACTAGCTGTAAGATAGAGTAGACTCCCAAAGATACTCCTATACAACGTGGGACTCACTTCCACCCCTGAAGAATCAACATTCAGTTTAGTAGACGAGCTCATGGGAGTAGAGGCATGTTTTTTGGAGTCTAGTCCAAACTTCTTGACAATGTTTCTAGCATAATTTTCCTGTGAAATGAATATGCCTTCCTTCTTTTGTTTGACTTGAAGGCCTAAGAAAAATGTGAGCTCCCCCATCATACTCATCTCAAATTCTTTCTTTATCTCTTCAGAGAATTCTATAGCCCGATCATCAATGGTAGCCCCAAACACAATGTCATCAACATATACTTGAGCCATAAGGAGGTAATTTTCATCATTCTTGACAAACAAAGTCCGGTCGGCATATCCCCTTTTGAATCCTCTATTCAGGAGGTAATGTGTAAGCCGATCATACCAAGCTCTAGGAGCTTGTTTTAAGTCATAAAGGGCTTTCTTCAATCTCAACACATGATCAGGAAAGTGAGGATCCTCAAAGCCTTTGGGTTGTTCAACAAACACTTCTTCATTCAGGTATCCATTTAGAAATGCACATTTTACATCCATTTGATAGAGTTTGAAGTTCATAGTGCATGTAATGGACATAAGAATTCGAATAAACTCAAGTCTTGCCACAAGAGCGAAGGATTCATCAAAGTCTACTCCTTCTACTTGAGTATATCCTTGAGCTACTAATCGAAATTTATTCCGTATTATCTCTCCATATTCATCGGTCTTGTTTTTGAATATCCATTTAGTACCAATGACATGAACATTTTCAGGCCTTGGAGCAAGTTCCCACACATCATTTCTCACAAATTGATTCAGCTCTTCATGCATTGACTCAACCCAATTCTCATCTTGGAGAGCTTCTTTTACCCTTTTTGGCTCAAATTGAGCAAGGTAGCAATGGTATGTTACATGATTGGCCAAAAGGATGTTTCCTTTTCTGAGACGAAAACCTTCATCTAAAGACCCTATAATGTTGCTATTCGGATGGTTCTTAATCACTCTTGATGATGGCTTCTTTGATGTAGAGACTTCATCATTCCGTGAGATGAGAGGATGAACTTCCGGAGGAGTGAAAGGACTTGATGTTCTAGACATTGATCTTGTTTCCATTCTTGGGTTCATGAGAATTGATTCTTCTTTCGGTGTAGATCCTTCAACTTCTATATCAAGAGCTTCGACCTTAACATCAGGTTCTTTGGTGCTCGGCCTTTCTCCATCATCAATCATCTCTACCTTTGTTAAGGCATCATCAATCTTGACATTGATGTACTCCATTACTGTCTTAGTTCTCTTGTTGAAAACCCTATACGCCCAGCTAGTAGTAAAATACCCAAGAAAAATACCATCATCACTTTTTGCATCAAATTTCTTAAGGTTCTTCCGATCATTTAGAATATAACTTCCAAACACTTGGAAGTACTTTACTCTGGGCTTCTTTCCATTCCAAATCTCATAGGCGGTCTTCTTTGTTCCCACTCGGAAGAATATTCTATTGCCAATGAGACAAGAGGTGTTCACAGCTTCTCCCCAAAAATTTTGAGGTATTTGCTTGTTTAGTCGCATAACTCTTGCCATTTCTTGAATCACCCGATTCTTTCTCTCTACCACTCCATTTTGTTGAGGAGTTTTGGGGGCTGAAAATTCCCTTTTGATTCCATTCTTTTCACAAAATGACTCAAATCTTGCATTCTCAATTTCCTTCCTATGATCACTTCTTATCTTGACAATAGGAACCCCTTTCTCATTTTGTAGTTTCTTGCAAAGGATTTCCAACTTTTCACATGCTTCTGATTTTTCTCTAAGAAATTCAACATAAGTGTATCTTGAGAAATCATCAACAATGACCATAATGTACCTCTTTCCTCCTAGACTTTCAGTTCTTGTAGGCCCCATTAGATCAACATGAAGTAGCTCTAAACACTGTGAAGTAGCAATCACATTCACCTTGTGATGGCTTGCCTTTGTTTGTTTTCCCATTTGGCATGCACCACAAATAGTCTTCTTCACCTTTTCAAACTTTGGAAGTCCCTCAACTGCTTCAATTTTAGACACTTTAGCTACTTGTTTGAAATTTGTATGCCTAAATCTGTGATGCCAAAGTTCCAACATGTCAACACGAGCACTTCTGCATGAAATAGGTGCTGTAGGAACTACTTCATAGCAATTATCTGTAGTCCTATTTCCCTCCAAGACTTGAATCCCTTCTTCATTGATGATTATGCATCCCTTCTTTGAGAATTGGACAAGGAAATCCTCATCACATATTTGAGTGATGCTCAAAAGATTCTCCTTTAGCCCTTTGATGTATAATACATCTTTCAATAGAGGTAATCCAGGTATCTCAATAGTCCATTTATCGAGAACTTGAGCATGACTTCCATCACCAAAAGTCACATAGTCACCAACCTTCTCTTTGAGTGTCTTAAACAGTGATTTATCTCCTGTCATATGACGAGAACACCTGTTGTCAAGATACCATAAGCATGAATTAAATACCTTCAATGAGGTATGCATAAATAATCTCACATGAGACAAACATTCTTGATCTTCAAACAGAATTTTATCTTCAATTTCCATGCTTCTGTTGGATTGACATTTCTTTTTCAGATTATCTATCTTCTCGCACAATATTCTATTTTTTCTTTTGTACTTAATCAAAGATTTAGATTTAGATATGCTATAGTGTAAGATGTAATTCTTATTTTCAAAATATTTCAACATGTGAACAAATATCTTAGCATGTTTCTTTGTTTTTAATAACTCTAAGAGTTCATTGTTAGGACACCCTTCAAACATACTCATAGAGTCATTATCACAAACACTTAAATCACAATTCAGCATGGCCTTTTCCATAACAACATCCATAGCAAAGGGGTCTAGGATTGCACTTAGGTAATTAAACCACAGCTAGTGCACCAGCTCTGATACCAATTGAAAGTTCAAATAGTGTATAAAACACCCTTGAACATTTAGACCCCCAATAACAAAAGTATCAATTCAAATTTTATGACAAACAATAAGTGTGTGGAAAATGAACACAAGCTATAAACAGAATTGGTAAATAATCTAAGCCAATTAAAATCACACCCACAACAGAAAATAAAAGGCAAAGATTAAGGGAAGAGAGATGCAAACACAAGGACAACACAACGAAGTGTTATCGAAGAGGAAACCAAAGCGCTCGGCGTAAAACCTCTCCACCGCCCCTCCAAGTAGTAAGTAATCCACCAGAAAATGTAGTTGGGATACATGAACAACAATAGACCCTCCAAGCCAAGCCTAATCTACCCAGTGTACCTAAGCCCTCCAAGCTTCCTGCTCCAACGAGGTTGCGCCGAACCTATTTCTTTTCTAACTTCCCGGATTCTGCTACTTGACCATAGCATCAACCAATGTGAAATTGGTTTCTTCCTAACTGCTTCCCAAAAACACTAAATAACCCTCTCACAGTAATGGATATGATGAGAAAATGTTTTGGTAAAAAGCCTCTCAAGGATTTAACAATGAAGAGGAAGAGAGTAGAGGAATTTAAAGAGTCTCTTATGTGAAGATTGTGAATGAATCAATCTTGTTTTACTCTAGGGTTTCTCTCTCAAAATTCTCTCTGGAAACTCTCTTTCTTTCGTGGGTATAAGGGGTATTTATACTGGGGTGAGAATGGAATGTGAAGAGTCAAGTTTATCAAAACAAGGCTGGCTCGCGGCTTGGCCTCGCGGCTTGACTGAGTCGCGAGTTCCAGCCGCGAGGTAACTGAACGGCTAGTTGTCCTATTTTGTACAGTAGTGCTCCAGCTAGCATAACGCTTCAACTTCTGGCATGCCTGGCACGTGTGCAGATTCTGGCGGCTTGCAACCGCGAGTCACCCGTGAGATCCAGTCGCGAGTCCCTGTTTTTCTTGCACACTCTTGAGCATTTCTTCATACTATCTCACTCACTACCCTTACAAGAATTCCACCAAATTACAGGGTTACTAATTGCTGAAATACAAGCAAATTTGGAACGGAATAAAGCCAACAAGATGGTTGATTAAATTCAACCTTACAGTTTTAATTCTTCCCCCTCACCGCCGATTTACGGGTTTAATCAAAGGAAAGGTTATTCCAAAGTGTGGAAGGAAAAGGGCTCCAAGTGATTCTATCACTCTCTTCTCTCTCTTCTTGTTTTTTTTTTTTGTTTGCATAACTTGTGTGTTTTGCTTTCATTTTGAGTCAGTCTAGTTTTATGCTTTGCTTTACTTAACATGTTTTTGTTTGTTTATTTACAGTTTTGGTTTATTTTTGTTTTTCATATAAAATAAAATAAAATAATTTGAAAAATCAGAAAAATACAAAAACATTGTGTGTTTTGTGTACCTTGGTACTTGTGTACCTTGGATGACCATTGAAATAAAATTTTCTAAACTTTGTATCTTTTGTAGTTTAGATGAACATCTTTATGCATAACTAAGCAAATAAACTTTGTGGCTCGTGTTTGTGATGAGTAAAATTAAGTTATCTCTTGTACTTAACACTTGTATCACTCTTTTTGACGGGAAAGACTAGAAAATCCTAAAAGAAATGCACAAATAACCATCTCACCATTGTTACTCGCCAATCATAAAATGACATCTATATGCTTTGGCATAGCAAAAGTGCAATGTCAATGACATCTGTATGCTTCGGCATAGCAAAAATGCAATGTCAAAAGCTTAACATCATTGGGTATTTCTTTTCCATCTCTTATATGTCCATGCATAGTTTGCTTAAAAGAAAAATTATGCAAAGAAAAATAAAAAGAAAAAAGAATAAAATGCTTTAAATATGATTAAAAGCGTGTCTTCTAAGAGATGTGGGAGTTATAGGATGTACCTCAAAGGTGATAGTCCCCATCAAACAGTTATGATTGTGTGTAAGTTAAAGTAATCTTCTCATATCTCAAATCGTCATAACATGTAGACACTCATGTAATCTTGCGATATTTTTCACACACAACATGCAACATTCTTTGCTATTCTTAATACATGTGCAGGTACAAATGTGATTTGGCCATCACAAGATTTACATGTGTTAATGTATGCTCACTAAACTGTCTTGACTTGTTTTTAAAATATAAAATTTGTTAAACTTGTTTAGTGTGTGTGTGTGTGTGTGTTTTGGATTTATGTGCTTAAAATTGTTGATTGAGAGATGATTTTAAGAGTTTAAAATGTTGATTAAATCCTTGGTTGAGTTGCATGCTTGATTGCATTCATATCTATATTTTTCGCTTCTTGAAAAACTGTTTTTAAGCAATCTCAACACTTTCTCGACACTTTCTTGACACCTGGCTATCTGTCAAGCTCTTAAGCTGTTTCTTATCGCAATCTCGACACCTTCTCAACAGCTAGGTGGATTGATCGAGATTTCTTTTGGATCCTCGATACCTTCTTGACAGTTAGGTGGATCGATCGAGATTTCTTCTGGATCCTCGATAGCTTCTCGACAGTTGGTGGATTGATCGAGCTTCTTTTTAGCCTTTGTTGAATTGTCCCTCGATAGACCCTCAATAGTTGAATCTGTCGAAGCCTTTTTGCTCGACACCTGGCTCGACACTTGTCTCGACACCTCTATCTATCGAAATTTACTAACCTTCTATATAAAGGTTTAGCACGATTTCCTTCTCACTTTTCTCGATCTCTCTCTCGATAGATCCGTCCTTTCACCTCCCCAAACACTCTCTCACACTTCAAACCTCAATTCCAAGTGTTTTTCAAGCTCTTTCAAGTTTTTCTCTTCACTTGGTAAGTTTCTTTTCTCTCATTTTCATGCATTTCATGTTTTGAAACCTAGGTTTTGGGGCTTTTGAAAAATTTTGTGGTTTTTCAAAATTGATAAGTTTTTGTTGAAATTTGGGATGGTTTTTTGCTTAAATGAGTTTAAAATCTCATATATTGTATCACATAAGCATTATAACAGTATTATCATGCATTTAGAAGTGTGCAAATTGATTGTGTGCTAGTAGGATTGGATTGGGCTGAGCCCATGATGTTTTTTTTTTTTTTTTATTGCATGTCACATGTTCATGCATTTCCCATGCATACGTACTCTCTTTTCAATATATTTTGATATATTTGAACTGCTTGAGAATTTTCTGATTGTCTCTTTCTCTCTCTCTTTTTCTGTTTACATTAGTCTATGTATATAGCACCGAAACGTAAATATGCTCCATTCCGGAACCCTCTTCGTTCTGGGGCATCGTCTTCATCTGATCCTACTCCCTCTTCTATTCGGTTCCTTGATAAGGATGCCCGAAAGGACTTTTAGGAGAACTTTTCTCGATGAGGTGTTCATTCAGAACGCCGAGTCATTTTGGCGAACTTCGCTGACACTGACCTACCTAATGTCATTCATAGTCGGGGTTAGGAGTTACTATGTGACATCCCGGTCACATGTCCTTTCATGCTGATCCAGGAGTTTTACTCTAACATGCATGGACTTGATTCTTCAGTACCTCTCTTTCATACTTGTGTTCGAGGTATGCGCATTGTTGTCACACCGGAATTAGTATTCGATGTGCTTTGTGTTCTGAGGGTAAAGCATCCTGACTACCCCGAATGTGAGCGTTTGAGGACTGTGTCCAAAGACGAGATGATTTCTGCTTTCTGCGAGTGCCCTTCTGATTGGGGTGATCGTCCGTTTACACCATGTAAGGCCTTTGCTAAAGGTCCTAGATTCATGAACATGGTGATAACTTTTGTTTTGCACCCTCTCTCTCACTATAACTCTATCATAGAGCCTCATGCTTAATTTTTACTTTCTCTTCTTGAACATCTCACTATAGATTTTCCTTTACATTTTATTCTTTTTATTATAGATGTGTATAGAGATACGGCTACCCGTGATAAGCTCATTTTCCCTTCGGCTATCACACAGATTTTATGCCATTTTTTTTGTTCCTTTTCCCTCTTCCAACCACTTCTCTGTCATGTGTGACATAGACACTGCTACCGTTAAATGTAGCGAGGTGCAGTTTAGGTCGAGGCAGTCTGAATCAGCAGCTCCTCCCTCCCGTTCGGCTCCATCTTGATCTGATCCATCCACATTCGCTCCTTCCTCTTCTACGAGCGATGTGTCCCTCGAAGACATCATGGCACAGCTTCAGCGCATGAATGCTCACCTTGATACACTATCTACTGAGTTGTATCAGGTGAACGTTTGTACAGGCCATATTGCTAGACCGTAAACGATCATGGGTGGCTTCACTCTTGAGGCTTCTCCTCCACCTCCTCTAGTGGCTTCTGATTCTGAGGCTGAGAATGATGATGATGGTGATGACAATGATGCTTCCGATGATGATGATGATGGTGATGCTAGCTCTATCGATGAGATGTCTACTTGACACTCTTACCCTTTGTCACTCGTGACAAAAATGTGAGGTAGTTTTGGATATGCGAGTATTCATTCTTAGAGGGAGAGTTAGTGTAGGACATTTTTGTTAGGGAGAGTGTTGATTTTTGAGGGATGTAGTGAGGATTACTTGTAACTTTTTCTTTTCTCCTTTTTAGATACAATTATTCTTGTACCTTAGGTCTTGTGACCATTATTGACATACATTGTATTTATTTTCTTTATATGTTGATGTATGTTTTTTTCACCTACCCTTACATGTGTTGTTCATTTTCTCTCTTTATGCACATGCTTCTTATTACTTGTATGCAATCTATTATTTCTATTTCATACAATTATGCCTTGATGAGTTTTGTTTAAAGTGTTTCAGAAATATAGGTTGTCAAAGTCTACTTGTCATAAACTCTTTTCTTGCAAAACTTTTCAAGAGTTTGTATTAGGATAGATTTTATTGTATTCAACAATGTTTCTTTCACCTATCCTTACATGTGTTGTTCCTTTTCTCTCTTTATGCACATGCTTCTTATTACTTGTATGCAATCTATTATTTCTATTTCATACAAAGATGCCTTGATGAGTTTTTTTTAAAGTGTTTCAGAAATATAGGTTGTCAAAGTCTACTTGTCATAAACTCTTTTCTTGCAAAACTTTTCAAGAGTTTGTGTTAGGATAGATTTTATTGTATTCAACAAGTGAATATGAGTTGAGTGATTTATGACTTCTCTCATATGTTCATTTGTTTGTTGTGATTTTTTCACGGATTGCCAAAGAGAGAGATTGTTAGGACATATGTGATTCACTTGTTAGGAACATATGTCACTACTTTATGTAATCGGCTAATCCTTCGACAAAATGCACTTTACTTGTATTTGGGTAGATCTAGGATGTGTTTAATACTTCAAGAAATTTTGTTTTAAGATCAAGTGTTAAAATCATGCGAGTCTGTTGGCAGCTACTTGACAGATGCTATCTGTCGAGGTTTAAGAAACTTAGATTTTCTGTACTGATTTTCTTCTAATCTGTGATTATGTGTTTGAGTTTTCTTTTCTCACAACCCTAGACATATAAAAAGATTATTTTAAGGGCCATCAAAGTGGACACAAGTTGCACAAGTGTTGAGCAAAGTTTGTTCAAGTAAATTGTGACCGGAGACAGAATTTGCCCTAGTTCATCGTTCATGAGAAGAAGTTGCTGTGTTTATGCACCGTAGGGTTTTGTAACCAAGCATCTTCTTGATCTTCATCATCTGGATGAACTAAAGAATTTTGCAGCCAAAAACTTTCTCAAGTTGGTGATTGAAGTTGCATACTGGGATCCGCACAATTAGTTAGTCACATACTGGGAGTCGTGTATTAAAAAGAGAGATTGTCACTACAAAACAAATCAAATTGGATATTGGGGTACGGTTTCCAATTGTAGGTTGGTATAAGGTATTAGGATTCCTTTACTTGTAACCGCTTGTTGTGATAATAGTGGATTCTCAGGAGTGGTAACCTTAAAATCACCCGGTGGGATTTTCGCCGTGTTGGTTTTCCTCATTCGTAAACAAATCACCGTGTCATTTATTTTCCGCTGCACACTTAGTTTAGTTGATTTGTTTGTGCTACCACGCGCTTTGCATGTTAATTTGATTAATTAATAACTTGGCTAATTAATCAATTAATTTAATTATAAGGGGTCAATACATTTTTAGCCTATCACAAACTTTAAAAATAATAATAATTTATGGAACTCGGGTTCTACAAATTTTTTTTTTAGTTTCATTTGGTATAACTCGATTTTAAGAAAATTGAGTTTCAAAACAGGGACACGGACCTACATAGTTTCAAAAGAGGGACATATTGCTAAATTTTAAGAAAAATAAGAGCAAAAACCTAGAATTCCCGAACCTTTTATATACTGATTTGTTAGTATAGAGAATTCAAGAACTAGCTTTCTTACCTAAATTATATTATAATAGGCTAATTTGTCTTACTTGAATCACTGTTTGGCTAGGGTTTGTTTTCATTTGTTCAATTATTATGATAAACTCGTGATCAAAAACTTCATCATCACTAAAGGTTACAGCCATAACTTTTCCCTTTGACCTCAAGAATGTAGGATATTTAGATTTTACATGACCATATCCTTGACAACCAAAACATTATTGACCTAGTGAATTACTAAAAGTTTGACCAACTTTCTCTTTTGTTTTATCAGTATTATTAACTTTAGTTGGTTCATTCCTCTTAAAATTCCTAAGTTCAGCATTATTTTTACCTCTTACCTTTCTGTTGTTGTTTCTAAGAAAGTTTCTAAAATTCTTAGCAAGATATGCAATCTCTGAAGAAAAGAGTTTATTATCAAATCCATTCTCATCAATATCATCAACTGACTTAAGAGCTATTGATTTGGATTTGTTTGTTTTGGGTAGGTCTAGCTCATATGACTGGAGAGATCCTACAAGATCATCATCAGGGATGGAGTCCACATCCTTGTTTTCAGTAATGGCAATCACTTTGGGTCTAAAGTCTTCAGTTAAGGATCTAAGAATCTTTCTAACAATCTTAAGTTGATCATAAATTTCACCAAAATTATAAGCAAAATTAACAATATTATTAAGTTTGGTATAGAATTTATCAAAACACTCATCATCAAACATTCTAATGCATTTAAATCTAGTAGTTAACTGTTGCAACTTATTAATCTTAACTATCTTTGTGCCTTCATGCACAATTTGGAGAATATTTCATGCAGTATGAGCAACCTCAACATTTGAGATTCTCTTAAATTCCTCCATAGAAACAGCATTAAAAATAGCATTCATGACTTTTCTTCTAAAAGCGGCTGCCTCTTTTTGAGAAGTTGACCAGTCACTTATAGCAATAGTCGATTTCTTCCATCTGTATTCAACGGAGTTCCACTTTCTTTCATCAATAAATTTCAGGAATGCTTTCATCCTTACTTTCCAATAGGCATAGTTGTTCCCATTAAAATGAGGTGAGATCACAAGAGAGTAACCGTATTCCATGATAACAAGGATCAAGGATCAACTCTTAGATCAAAAGATCTAAAACACAAGTGCTAACCTGCTCTGATACCACTTGTATGTTTTTAGATCTCTTAACACAAGTTGTTTAGCCTAGTTATTTAGCCAAGTGATTACTTAGATAAATTATTTAGTTCTAGATTAACACAATAAAATCATATCATATAAATAATACGGAAATATAAAGAACACAACGGTATGATAACCTAGGAAAACCTAACTGATAAATGTTAGGACGTATGTGAATCATGTTAGGAATATATGTCAATATAGAATTGGCTAATCTTTTAACAAAATGTACTTTACTTGTAATTGGACAGATCTAGGACGTGTTTAATACTTCAAGGAATAAGGTTTTAAGTTTAAGTGTTAAAGTCATGCAAGTCGGTCCAAGAATCAAGTAAAGAAGTGCTGGATTTTAAAACTCAACAGCTAGTATCTATCGATGTTTAAAAGGCTGTTTAAACCCGATACTTGACAACTGCTCGATAGATAGGGTATTTATCGAGATTTAAGAAAATCAGTTTTTCAAATCTGATTACAATCCAATCCGTGAATAGATGTTTGAGTTTCTTTTCTCACAACTTTAAACATATATAAGGATTGTTTTAAGGGCCGTCACAGCGGATGCAACTCAATGCAAAAAATTTTCACAAGCATATTGTGAACCGGAGACATATGCCTTTGTTTATCTTTCTCTTCAGGAAGTTGCTATGTCTATATACCGTATGATTTTGTAATCAAGGAGTTTTGTGATCTTCATCGTATTGATGGACTGAAGAATTTTGCAACCAATATCCTTCTCAAGTTGGTGTGTAAGCCACGTACTGGGATCCGTACATCGAATTGGTTAGTCACGTACTGGGAGTCATGCATTGAAAAAAAAAAAGATTTTCACTACAAAACAAGTCCAATTAGGTATTGGGAAAATGGTTTAACTGTAGGTTAGTATAAAGTACTGTAATTCCTTTACTTGTAACCGCTTATTGTGATAATAATGAATTCTCGGAAGTGGTGATCTTAAAATCACCTAGTAGAGTTTTTGTCGTGTAGGTTTTCCCCATTCGTAAATAAATCACTGTGTCAATTTATTTTCTGATGTATTTTAACTTAGTTGGTGATTTGTTTGTGCTACCACTCTTATTGCATACTAATTGAATTAATTAATTAACTTGGATAATTAATTGGTTAATTCATCACAATGGGTCAATACATTCTTGGCCTATTAGTAAAAAACTTAGGGAAAATTTAACCTAGGTATCCTCAAGGTAAAACAGATCCACTATAAAAGAATTGAAGTTTTTACAATAGAACTTAGACCACTAACATCCTATTGCTACCTTGAGTAGAAAACTTACTACCATGACCACGTGACAGCTCTGAGTCCACGATTCTTTGATCTACTGCAACCACAAGTTCTCCTACTTGTAACTTTGAGACTCCACTCAAAGGTTTCAGATCTTCTTTAAAGTTTTTTATGTAACAACTGAAGAGATCATCAAGTTCTTGATGCAAATCTTGATCTTGACAACTCTTTATGTGTGTATGAAGGTAAACACCTCTAGATCTCACAGAAAATTCAACACATAACTCTCCAAAAGACTTCTAAAACGTAATTAAGATTTTTCCTTTTATACTTAGAGTGAAATACAAAACGCTACACATCATATGGGGTTGGACTAAATTGAAAATTTTGCAGAAAATTAAATCCACACGAATTTCGATCGATCAAATCTAATTTTCAATCGATTGAGTCTTGCAGATTTTGTCCAATAACTTCTGCAATCACTCGATTTCAATTTTACAATTAAACACACTTTAGCCTAAACTTAGACTCTATGTTTTGATCATGGTTTGCCAACATATTTCAAATTGAAATTTTAATACATTAATTTCTAAAGTCTTTGAACCTAACAGATTTCTATTATGGCTCTATCAAGTCTCATCTTTTCTCTTACAAAATAACAAATGTTGATAGGCACTATACTTCCATTTAGAATGAGAGATATATTGCAAGTCAATTCTAGAAAAAGAGATTCGTATTATGCCTATGTCAAGTCTCTATCTTTTCTCTTGCAAAATAACAAATGTTGATAGCCACTTTACTTCATGGAGTTGATGACTTGACTAATAATTTGTCTCCCATTTTATAAGATAGTGCGCACTCGTGAGAACCCAATAACTAGGGCCCTATTTGGTTATCATTGAGGGTGGATTCATTTTCTCTTTTTATTTTTTAAACTCATTTTTTGTTTCTCAAGTCTTATATTCATTTTCTCTACCTAATCCATTTCATGTTTGGCATTATTTTCTAATCTAGTTTTTGCTTCTTCTTTTTTTCACTTGATATTTTTCAATTAAAAATTCAACACAATTGAGAGAGAAAATAAATACACCAAAAAATTGTATTTAATTTCTGTATTAAAATCCTATTTTTTTGGATACTAAAATTGAAAACTAAATACAAATATAAAGTCAAATAAGTTTTATAGTGATGAGTTTCACGAAAAACTGAAAATGAATATAAAGTACACCCATTTTTTGCTCAAACCAAACAACCCTAGATTTAGGTATTTTTGTCATTTTTACTTTTTCTTTTTCTTTTTTGCATGAGAAGCTAAATTTATTGAAATAAAGGAAAAAACACACAGGTTAAACAGAGTCATTACAACAAAACACTAGAACCAGACTACCAACTACAACCACGAAACAAACTATTCGACAAAAACAGATTGAACTTCCAACTACAAACAACTAAACATAAGAAATACAACTGGAGATAATTTATTTGTCATTTTAACTTTTAACTTACATCCCAACGTTTAATTTGTTTTGTTCGTAAATTTTTGTTAGATATTATGCTTGACAAAGATTAATTCAAATTCATTTTACAGTTTGCAATCCTTTGTGAGCGCTTATGAATTTCAATGATTTCAAGATCTAAATTCCCATTATCCGTCATTGTTAAATATTTGTTATTTATATTAGCGGCTTTAGGATTTTTTTTTTTTTTTTTTTTTTTTTCTGAAAATAGTAATTAAGAAACTTAAATTATACAAAATTTACTAAAAAAAACTTGAATATTTCGACATAAAATAATAAAATAATAAAAAACTTGTAAACACATGAAATTTTACAATTTTTTTTTTCTAAGAAAATGAAATGCAAAAAGTTACTAATAGGAGTTAAAATGAAAATTAATAAGAATGTTGAAATGAGAGTAATAAAGTTAGTGAGTCTAATCATGGTGAGAGATAGAGAGAGCAACGGATGATAAGCTGAGTCATCAAGAAGAATAAAGCTTCAAGGATTTCAAGATCTAAGACCGCTGCCATGACAACCTCAAAACTGCTGCCACAACAAACATTGACAATCAACCCTAGCCACGATGACAACCACAAAAACCAAGCCTAGCAACAACAGCGCCAACAACCCAAACTAGCTACAATAACCACTGCCCCCACTACCACCACCCAAATGTAAACAAAAATGCCCTAATCCAACAATGACAAGTGACAACCATCCAATGAAGAGAGAGCCAAGTAGTGATAGCGAGGAGGCAAGAGAGAGGAGTGAATAAACAAATGAAAAAAAATGATATAAATGTTACTACAGTAACATCTATATTTAGATGTAACAGTTGTATGTTGTAAAATATTTTGAATAATGATTCACCAGATGGAGAGGTTTTTGTGTATTTTGGTGAATGATGTACTCTATTTACACTTTTTAAAGGACTTTTGCATGTTCTTAATTAGCTAGCTAGGATAAAGTAACTATGATCATCAGAGTCTTTTATTTTCCACAAAAGGGCAACGATGCTTTATAAAAATATAATAAAAAATGGAAAGGTCTATGGGGTATGGACCCATGGCCATGTGCGCTTAAAGCAGTTTGTTTTTTTTTTTTTGGTGGTTAGTCTTTGTCTTTTGAGTAAGACTGAGGGAGTACTCTAGGCCTTTTATTGTTTTAGCAGCGTACCATGAAAAGATAACAAAACAAAACAAAACAAAAGAGCTTCATGCAAAAATAATAAAAAACAAGACAGAGACACCCACATTGGATGAGCAAGGTTGAAGTTTTGGAATTGGAAAAGTAGTTCGTTACAGTAGCTGAGAGTGACTGAGACCACTTACCAAACAATGGTGATCCAAGAAATTAAAAAAGCATGCCTTATGGCTAGTCCTGATGACCACTTACCAAACAATGGGGGTCCAAGAAATTAGGAAAAGTATTTTTTATGGTTGCGCAAATTTAGCGGGTTATTCATATCCAGTAATCAGTAGAATATACTCAAAATAGACCTATGACTAGTCGTCATGACGCCAAGCAGTTCACGTAACAATAACCAAAAAAAAAAAAAATCTGTCGAAGCAAATCGGTTGAAGTGGAATCATGAATGGGTGGAAAGGAGGATAAAAGTTAAAAGTTGAATATACAAGATTAAAGGCATTTTTTTCTCTATGCAAATTACAGATGTAGGCTTTTTTCCTAATCCTAAATCCAAAACGGTTGGAGTATTTTGTTGCAAATAATTCAACATTATTAGATGCGAAGGGCGCAGCCTGTGAAGGATCGGAAGGACAATTGTCCCTATGGCCCGCCCAAGTGTATGCGTGTGAGTATGATAGAAGGTTAACTTATAATATTCATTTTATAATGATTACTTTTATTATCAAACTCAGATACCCATTGAATTTTGGTGTTGATGAGATTTAAACTCCAAATCTTTTATTAATTCGATGACAACAAACTTTATCAATTGAACTAATTAAAACACACCAAAATCTCAAATCTCTTAAATAGCTAATATGTTTTTTTAGGCTTATCTTTGTAGAAATAATATGTATAAGAATATCTTTATTTATATATCTATATTTATATATAGAGAGAGAGAGTTTTACATTTTTTAGATCATTGATTTATAGATCTAAAAGGTAAAAATAAACATTCAAGGGAGTCATAATTTCTCTCTAGAAATTAAAAATTAAGGCATTAAAACACTTCTCATGAAAAATAAAAAATAAAAAACAACATTAACTCTCAACTCTCTAGCTCAACATCTCTATCCAGTTTATGTAAAGAAATTTGGGGTTAGCTCGGCAAATTTGTGTTTCGTGTTCTAAAGTGATTTGCCCTTTAGATATATTAGTTGGGTATACAATTTAACAATTGTATAATTAAAGGTTGTTATTTTTGTCATGTGATGCTGATGCCTTCAGTGCTTGCTGCTCGTCATTGGTGATGCCTCGATTCACTGGTGGCAACAAATTAATGAGAAAGGAATATCAAACACTCATAACATAAAATATGCAACAAACAGATGATGATGGGTAGTGGTGGAGAGTTGAAGTCTTGAAGATGATGGTGGAGTGTGGAGAATTAATTTAAGTAAAATTAGTTGACATGGCAAATAATAACACTAGGACATGTAGGGTTAAGTGTTTTACTCCTAGTATAAAAGAGAAAACCATAGTCACGTTTTTAAAAAGTCTCTGGAGAGTTTTGTGTTTTCTCTCGTGTGAGATTTGAGAGGTATTTACCTTAAAACACGTGAAAAGCTCTACCAGAGTCTAGATCTAAAATCAAGTTATGGTGGTGATTTAGTTGTTGCGCAAAGATCCTTCAAAGTACGAAACCTTTGAGTGGAGTCTCAAAACCACAAGTAGGAGAACTTGTGTTTGGTGCAGATTCAAGGAAAAAAGTAGTCCATGGACTCGGAGCCGTCACGTGGTCGTGATAGTAAGTTTTTTACTCGAAGTAGCATTAGGATGTTAGTAGTCTAAGTCCATTTGTAAAACTTCAATTCTTTCATAGTGGATCTGCTTTCAACTTGAGGATAGTTAGGTCAAATCATTTCCAGATTTTTTACTGGTTTGGTTTTCTTAGGTCATCAGATCTTTGTGTTATTTACTTTTCACATTATATCTATTTTGCTCATAATTGTTTAACCTAGACTTGAATA
The DNA here is from genome assembly GCF_001633185.2 of Quercus lobata. Classification (NCBI taxonomy): domain Eukaryota; kingdom Viridiplantae; phylum Streptophyta; class Magnoliopsida; order Fagales; family Fagaceae; genus Quercus; species Quercus lobata. Next base: position 86,979,191 of record NC_044907.1, on the reverse strand, counting down.
ACTAAATTGTTAATCAAGTTGGCTTAATATTAGGTTAAACATATTATGTTAAGGGGTCTAAAAACCTAACATATATTTTATATATATAATATCTTTTTAATGTTTTTTTATTTAACTCCTTTAATAAAAATTTGAACACCTTGACCTTAAATTTATTTTTAAGCCTAGCTGAAATAAGTTTAAATATGATTCTCTTAAGAATATTTTGGTCTTTTTAAAATAAATAAATAAATAATCCCAACAACAAATCAATTTTATCTAAAATATGGGGGAGTAAAAAATAGTTAAGTCCAACAATAATAGCAAAATTTGTTCATCTTAAACCTCAAAAAATGCTCATTTAGATCTTAACAAATTTTAGTATAAAAATTACGTTGTCTCTAAACAAATATGTAGAACATTATACATTTTTATGCAAAAGTGATATTATACACTTTTGCAAATCTTACATTGATAGTATTTAATCTACAATATAAATCTTATATTGATAGTACAATATAAACATATAATTGTCCTAAACTAAAAAATAAAAGTATTCTGGGTAGTATTAATTATAGTTCACTTAACAATAATAATTTATATATTCATTGTATTTAAAAACGATAAATGATTTTCAAGATTTAATTTTAACAACAATAATTAGTATGTTCATTATCTAAAGAAATAATATGTTTAATAAACTTATAGTTTATCTTTTATTTTCATGCTAGTCCATCCTATGGACAAAATTTGAAATAAGCTCGTAGATTACAATGTTTATCTCTTATCCTTAAAAAAATATCATGGAGCTGCTACTATGACTATGGTATTAAAAAGGTGTAATTTTTTTCAAGTAACACCAAGTGAACTTGTATGAACGAGCGGATTTTATTAAAAGAAAGAGTTTACATAACACATGCACACGAAATACAACACAACTGGAAATCAACTACCTGAAACACCACACTATCAGGACTGCCACGCAAGCCACAACTGAGAAGTTAACATCCATTACGTACGGTCTAGAAAATTCAACAGGAAAGTGGGTGCATGCATTGGTGCATGTATGTGCATGCATTGGTGCATGTATTATTGTACATGCACCCACTTTCCAATTAATAAAAATAGAATGGCCCATGTGGGCTTAATGCAAGCTCTCTCTTTTTTTCTTTTTTTTGGGGATATTTTTTGTTTTTCGGAGTATTTTAGCAGCAAACGATGGTGAAGTCTAAGACTGCCTGAGACAGGGACTGAGACTATCTACCAAACTTACCGAAGTGTTAGGAGCTTTATAAGTTGCTGATGATGGCATGAGAAAAAAAATTTGACCCTGTGACACAAAGTAACCAAACGATGGTGAAGTCTGAGACTGCCTGTAGATAGCGATGGTGATCCAAGCAACTATAAAAAGCATGGCTTTGTGGGTATTTCAGAGCAGACGAACCTTAACCTCCAACTACAAAATCCAAATATTTCAACCATGTTTGCCGTGTTGTTCATGCTGTTTACCACCATCATCGCACCACTAATTCCAACCCTCTCTTCAGAACCACCACCACCACCCTCCCTTACTCAGCCTCCACCACCGACAGTGCCAGCATTTGAGAATCCTCCAATCCCACAATTTCCCCCATGTTGTCCCCCTTTCACTCCATCACCACCAGATGACTACATATGGCCTGCACGAAGTCAACCACAATCAGTATCCGTGTGGTTCGTGCTGGGGTGGATCTTGGCTCTAATAATAGGAATTACCTTAATCGCATGGACGATTTACATTTGCCGCCTAAAAATAATAGGGCCGAAAGGGGACAAAGGGGACCAAGGGGAACAAGGGAAGCAAGGGCCGAAAGGGGACAAAGGGGACAAAGGGGACAAAGGCGAGAAGGGGCCGCCAGGGGAGAAGGGGCCGAAAGGGGAGAAAGGGGATCCAGGCTGCAAGTGCCGCCACGGCTGCGGCGAGTGCAATTGTTAGCTACAAGGAAAAGATAACAGTAATTTTTTTTTCCTATTTGTTTGGATTTTTATATATTTCTTTTTCCCACAGTTTTACCCATTTGGTTCGGTCTGAGTATTTTGGTGTTAAGAGTTTCTGTAATGGCTTTTTTTTTTTTTTTTAGTGCCTGTTTAGTATACTGTTAAACACATGTTTTTATATTTTCCCACACTTTTCATATTTCTAAAAAATTAAACTAGAAAAACCCACCCTGTACCGTGCGAACCGCAATTGAACTGCCCGGTTTGAGAGCCGTGGCCGGTCTCACGGGTTAGGCTGAAGCTAGAAAAAAAAAGATGCGTTGACGCTATGCCATTTTCTCCGTTGAACTCTGGCTTTTTATCTCTCATCCTTGCCACAAATCCGAAAATGCAATCCCAAAACACACCAAGTCCGCAAAATAAAATAGAAATGAAAAGCACAAACCTTATCTTTACCCTACTTCTTCTGCGTTTTCCAGTTTTCCTTCTTCTCCAATCTTCTGTGTTTGCTTTCTGCGTTTATTCTTCTTGCTTGTTTGGGTTTCCTTTCTTCTTCTGTCACTGGTACCCAAAGCGGCAAAACCAAAAGAAATCAAAAGCCAGCCTAAGATCTTTTTTTTCTTTTTCCAATAAAGTAGTCTACCATTATGGCAGATACTACCCCTTCCCAATGAAAAGGTTGGACATGATGTTTCCACCATTCATTTGCTTTTAGATTTTTTTGAACGATTTTCATTTAATTGCATTTTTATAAGACAGTTAAATATCTAATTGCATTATTTATTGGTACTACAAACCCACAAATTCATATCAATGGAGTTGTTCCTCAAAAAAAAAAAAAATATATATATATATATATATATCAATCGAGTTGATTTCGTATCGTACCGAAACCTTGGACGGTACAGGAACGCTAGTATTTCATTTCGGTTTAAATACCAACCGTACCAGAGTCATTCTGGCAATATCAAAGCAAATACTGGATTTCGACCAGAAAATGGATCCCGATCGAAATAAAAAACTACATTGTTTTGTTGTAGATTTCTAAGAAATTGAAGGTCTTTGAAGAAGCATAAAAATAGAATAAAAATTGAAGGTCTTTGAAAAATTTCTTCACCTGTCGTTGCAGATCGATCAGGCTACTGCTTCTTCTCATTTCTCTGATGCTACCTCATGAACTTCTTCTCCTTCTTTTACTTCTAGCAAGTTCTTTCTTCCCCACCTTTTCTTTTTCTTTGTTTTATCCGGTTGTGAATCTCAGTGCAAAATTTTGAAACTTGTGGTGAGTTATGTGAAGTGAAAAAGACAAGTCTTCAAGTTCACTTTTTACCCACCCAAATGGTCATGTCACTCACGTGGCCTATATATGATGTATTTTTCTGTTATCTTTAACTGTGTTATAGTATTAGTCTTTAACTCAAAAAAATAAAATAAAAATACAATAGTATATATATATATATATATATATATTATTTTTTGTTTGTTGGGTAAGTGTTTATGTAAGGGGATAGAACCCTTGAGCTTTAAAAAAAATATGTAAATCAAAAAAAAAAACTTTTAAAAAAACTTTTATACTTTTTATTGATATTATTACTATTATTATAGAATTAGTGGTAATTCCGAAACGGTACACCGGTATTGATCGATATCAAAGTATATCATTCGTCTGGCCAAATTGATAAAGCATCCGGTACGAAATTGACTCCCTTGATTCATATATTAAATTCATGTGTTATTGTAAATTAAAATTTATATTATAGATTAAACAAGTGCAAATATTATACATATTTGCATAAAAATATATAATGTTGTAAACATTTGTTTTTTCTATAATATAATTCTATCTTATCTTGATAATATAATGTAAATTAATAATTTTTTATTTTTTTTAACAATTAATAATATTTCGTTGATATAAAAAATACATTTGAAAGATAGTTTTTATTTTTATTTTTTGAACTATTTTAGTCATTTTTTCTATTTATACTAATTTATTATATTTATTTATATTTCAAATAATTTTTAAATTAATTATGATATCATCACAGTTCAACCTCATTTCAACTATAAAAATTTTAAACCCCTTCGTTCTCCGGTTCTTCAAACGGTCCGGATTTCAAAAACCATTATATGGGTTTGATAAGATGTGTAGAAGTTGAATGATCTTTTGTGTCATTAAGTAAGTTCTTTCTTGAGAATCTCTATTCAATTTGTATATGTTGTTAGGTCCCTCTAAGTAGAAATTATTAGGACCTAGGTCTCAAGTAGTCCCAACCAATAATAAAAGGCCACACAATTAAAACAACTCTAATTCAACTTCCTAAATGAAAAAATGAAACAAAACCACATAAATTTAACTCTAGTTTTTTTCTTTTTTAAAAAATAAGAATTAATTGGAAAAACACAAATAAATTTAATTTATATAAATGTGCAAGATTCAAAAACTTGAACTAACTTTGAAATCCAAAAGTTCAATCTCATTGGTTCGTATTTAGTTTTAGTGACCTTAAGTCTCTCCATAGAGGTCTTTTTCTCTCAAAACTCTAGATTAGTTTCCTTCTTCCACTCCACAACCATGACTGATCTATCTAAAACTTTTATGGCAAAGAATATGGCCGATGAGTACAGGTGCTTATGCGGTCCATAGATGTGTATTTTTAAAAAAATGATGAAAATGAAGGCATAATGAATTCTCGACAAAGTTGTAGAGCAATTTTTTTCTTTTTCATCAAGATTTTATTCTTCTGTGTACTGTTTCCCCCCCCCCCCCCTCCCAAATAACTATTTAACCACTAACTTTCTTTTTGAATTTATTTTTACATTTACAGTGGCCTTGGTAACTGACGGGCATGTGCGAATCTTGTGGAATCAGCCATCATCTAATAACAAAGACTGATGTCAAAGTTTTGAATTGAATATTGCAAATGTTATATTCAATCGTGGGTTTGCTGTGAGCTTTGAACATTGGTTTTGATGTGATGTACTTGTATGGTTTGGAATAGTTGTTTTAATTTGGAATTATAATATTTTGGCTTATAAATAAGGTTAGTGGTATTTGTGGAAGTTTGGAGGTTAGTATTTTGCGCTTGTTTTGATAATAAATCAAACAAAGAGTAAAAAGCTTTTCAATGGCATGTGTTGCCTGAAAAATGCTTTTAACAAGGTTGTTTGTGATGCTTGGCCATATCCTTAGCTATATTCGAAAAGTGACTCTCTCATTGAATAAAATGGATTGTATTGAATACGGGATCGAGCAAAACTCTTGTATGTGCTCAGTGCATGAGATATCTTTTTGGCATTTAGGAATTAAAGTTAGTTTGTATTGTAAATGAATAAGTTCTTGCAAAATCAACATTTTTTTTTAATCTCTTTCTAGATAAAATGTTGGCTTTTTCCTTTTAAACAATTATTGTTTTACATTGATAGTATAATGTAAATTAATAATTTTCTTTTCATTTTTATGAGTTATTAGAAATTATATAATAATAAAAAACTAGTGACGTGGACAACTTTATTTTGAAGTCGCCTTTCTTTCTAAGCATGCCACCCAAGATTGCCAACCAATGGTAACCACCACGTACCGAACTCAACTAAGCCCGGATTATTTTTGGGTCTATCATTTGATTTGGGATTTGGTTGATAGTGAAGTTTTTTTTTTTTTTTTTTGGTGGGTTTTTTTGATGAATTTTTAAATGAAAAATTAGCTTAAAATGGGGGGTTAACAGTATTAGTTTAACAGAATTTAACAAAATGATTATGTAATAGACCCAATTTTGTATTGGGTGCTTCATGGGATACTTTAAGAATTTCTAAACCTCCAAGTTAGACTAGTTAACAATTTGCAATTGAAATATTCTCAAAATTAATAGACTACATCTTAAAATTTTGGAAATTTTGATTTTCCATCTTTCAAAATTAAAATTTTTTAGATTGTGACCCTTAAGGTTACACATCATTAGTGAGATTGTTACGTGACAATTAAGTTTAAAGTTAGCGTGTTTAGGGTCAAAAATCACGATTCCAATTTTCAAATCATGATTTTTTGTGTTTAATAAAAGTTTCTAATCATTTTTTTTTGGTCCAATAAACATGATTCTTTTCTTCCATGGCCAGAGGTTAGAAGGATGGTATTTTTTTTCTCACCTGATCCAAAGCATAAGGAGTATTTGTGGCTGCTAGAATCAGAACATTTTCCACACCGTCGCATACACCCTGAAATGTATTGAAGAAAATTTCCATTTCAAGATTACATGTAGATAAGTGGAAGGAAACAATTAATGATAATGCCATGTATTTACTATTTAATAAAATATAAAGTTATTATGAACAGCATTGCAAACTAGCCTGCCATTTTAAGGCCAACAAGGAAATGGCTGTTCATCTTCTCATCTATTGTATGTTAATGATTCCCTTTAAAATAAAATAAAATAAAATAATTAATAAAAAAATCACAAATAATAGCACAACCCTAGTACATGGGATGTATACAACAGGAATATAACAACAACAACGACAACAAAAAGACCTTAGTCCCTTTCTGTGGTCGACTATAGATCCTCAGTAAATTAATTAGTCAGGGTTGGCTATTGATTCAGTGAGCTCATCATTCATTAGTGCAAAGAGATATGGACTAAATATTGATCCTTGATGCAAATATATAGCGATAGAATCTCACTTGTGATATTTCCACTTGTTCTCATACTAGTTATAGCTTTATCAAACACTTAATCAACGTAATATACTTTAGAAGAAAGTCTTTCTTTTCCAAAACCCACTCATAACCTATCTAGGGACAGTATTAATTATATGTTTTCTCTAGGTCAATAAAGACCATATGAAGATCTTTACAACCTCTATATTTTTTCATTAGACATCTAAGTAAGAAACCGACTTTCATGGTAGACTGTCCTAGCATAAAACCAAATCTCTGATATTGTTGTTTTATGTCTTAACCTATGTTCAATCACTCTTTTCCAAAGTTTTAGAGTGTAACTTATAAGTTTAATTTCACAGCAATTTGAATAGTTTTAAATATTATCGTTGTTCTTGCAAATAGGTATTAAAGTAATTCTTCTCCACTCATTAGGCAAATGCAAGAGTAAAAACCAAAAAGAAAAATTGAAACCTAAAATTCAAAAGAAAATATAGCCTTCTTTGGACCACATACATGATTTCAAGTTACTTAAGCTTAAATACCTTAGCTCACCCATATTAAACAAATCAGTTCAAAATTTTCATCAAACCCCTAAATTCTATTTTAAAAGTAGAAAAATGTTCAATGAGATACCGTGCAACTCACATCATAAAATGTAAAAAATTCATACCAAACAGAACAAGATAGTAATAAACTAAAATAAAGTTATTGACAAACTACTTGACCCCGATGTTAGTCAGTGGCGACTCCAAAAAAATTTTCCAGGGTGTTCCTTAGACAATTTAATAAAAAAAGAAATTCGTATATTGACACCAACAACAACCAAAAAACACAAATTCATATTTGAACGAAGATTTTCTAAGTTAAAGTTAATACAAATCCGCTTAGAAGATGAAGATGAATCTTTCACAAAAAATAAATCTTAGGTACATGGTTTCTTTATCAAATATTTGTCAATAATAACTAGCAAAATAATAAACAATAAATTATAAATTCATTTGAAATATTAATAAAATTATTAATTATTTTTATTTAATTGTTTAATTATTTTTCTTTACTAACCACTAGCAATCTAGCACACACCTCACTGTTTAGTTGGTTTTGCACAATGTAAAGAATACAAATACACTGCATCATCCACCTAATTCAACCCACTGTCTAACATAGTTCATTTTTTATTTTTTTATTTTTGTCTTTTAATAATGTGTTGTTCTGGGTGTTGCTTTTAAGTGGACCAGGACCACTACCTCAATCCAATGCCACAGCCCCATTCCCATCCCCCACACAAGAAACAATAGCCAATCAATAGTTAACAGAAATACACAATTACATATTTACATATATACACTTACACAAAAAGCCAATTTAACCAAAAGAGAACTAGAGGAAAGCGTAAGTCTAAGTCAGAGCAAAGAAAAAGAGAGATTTCAAAAGACAACAAAAGAGTCACAAGGACAAGGCAGAGCAGAGATGAGATAAAAGAAAAAGAGAGAGAGAACACCGCTCTCAGTGAGGCTCAGAGCAGAGATGAGATAAAGAAGAGCTGAAATACCTTGATGTTGCCTGAGGTTCTTATCCCAATCTCGCCGTCGCGGTGTCGCCAATCTCCGATCTAGGCAAGGGAATCTCTGATCTTGCCGTCGACTGCTCTGGGTGTGGCTGTTGCAGCGTTGCTAAGTCGCTTTTGCAGAGGACCTGAGGTTTCCATTGCCGTTGGTTGTTGTCGTTGAGCTTTTTTTTTTTTTTTTTTTTTTTCTTTTTTTTAAATGGTTTTGCTTTACTTGATGAATCTGTTGCTCATGCTCTAGTTTCTTTAGAACAAATGAATTTTTTTTCTTTCTGACGGTGTTCCTAATTTTTTTTTTTTTTTTTTAAGGGTAAACAAATAAAAAAATTTTAATTATTATATATAATTTTTATTTTTTCAGGTCAGGGTGTTCTTGGGAACAACACCCTAGCCTAAATGTGGCGTCGCCACTGATGTTAGTCGAAGCATGTCAATTATAATATATAAAAATGAAGCTTGTAACAAGTCACTCTAAATCTATTTCCAGGGAAAACAAAATACCTGCATATGTACAAGACATTCTGATTTGATTCTTCAAGATAGTTCATTTTCATGGATTTCACCTCTTCAACCACTTAAGGAATCAATTTCGTCAATAAAAATAATGGAAGGAGCTTTTTTACGAGCCTTTTGAAAAAATATCTGAGACTTGCTTCCGTCTCTCCCATCCATTTAAACACAATGTCCGATGGAGAAACACTGTGCATACACAGTACACATGTAACTGGGTTGGCAACCTTCCATCTATATAAAATCATTAGAAAGTAAACACATTTACATCTATGGAAAATATGTACATGAGTTGTAATAAATGCACCAGAAAATAACTGGTTGGAAGAAGTAGAGAGCAAAATAATCGGAGATATGAATCAATTGAAGCATAATGGCGTAGATGATGAATTCAGGAATTCAACACAGTCCAGTAATGTGATAATTGCAATGAAAAAGCTTATGAAATCAGCCAAAGACCCAACCATATGAAGTATGAAAACTACATATCAACAATATAAAATACTAGTCGCTAACCCGTGCGATGCACGGGAAAGCTATTGACTACAGAAAAAAAAAAAAAAAAAAAAAAAAAAAAAAAATCCAATAATGAGTAAAGAATTTAAATTTACAATTTTTTGCCACAACTTTGACGTAGTAGTAGTAGAATGTTGCTTATGCACTAAAAATTATTTATAATAAAATCTAAGAAATTTAGAAATAGAATATTGGGTTAATAATATGCATATTATAGACATTTTGCTAGTTAGTATTTAAAAAAAAAAAATGAAGAAATACTTAACTTCTATGCTTTTCTCAATCCTACTTAGTTGTAGTGATAACAATATAGACAATTCAAATATTAAAATTATAACACCTAATTCCATTATCTTTTATGTTGAATCCAAACAAATAATCAATCAACCAAAAATTGTAGCTTTAATTAAGAAAACAAAAAATCACATGAACCCAAATAAAAAGTATTTAAGGTAAAGAATTAAGATCAACTTACTAAGATGTAAATACCAAAAACCCCAAGACTTAAAACTTCCAAATTTATAGAATCCCCAAATTCTACTTCAAAACCAAATAAAACCCTTCAAATTCAACAATTTTATATATAACATACCAAATAAAAATTTATCCCTGGACTGAAAGACATAGGTTGTAGTTTTGATTTTTCTCCAAAAAAATAGAGATGCTTCATATGCCATATACAATATAAAATAATTCGTAGAAATTTCAAACCAAAAACCAAACCCACGAAAACAATGTCAATATAAATATGGAGATTAACCCAAATACTCAAAAGAAAATCAATTCTAAATATAACAAAAGAATAAGATAGAAAGAAAAACTCAGGCACATACGAAAGCAAATAAAAAATTGACATAAAAGATAAAATTAATTAATAACAATATAAACAAATATCCACATATGTTGAATTGAAATTCAATAATAATAACAATATAAACAAATTCGAAACACATACCCACGGTGGTAGACTTGGCTTGGCAGTAGGCTGAGGGGTTGTAGTGGCCTGAGGGTTTGTTTTCTCCATAATTGTTCCATCGAAACCACAACAGTACACTCACAGTATAATTCACAACCAAACATGGTCAACCAATAAATAAAGTTCACGAACAGACAAACTTTCATGAAATCTCTTTGCATAAAAAAACTCATAAATATATATATATATATATATATATACACACACACACATACATACCAGTATATGATCTCCCGTGAACAGCATGACCCATGTTCTCCAACACACTTCTGTACAGAACCCCAGCCCCAAAGAACCCAGGGAAGCAAACCCACCTCGAATCTGAGTCTGAGCCCACCATATCATCATCCACCTCCTTGTTCTTTATTATCTTATTATTTTCTTGAACCAGCTCATCAAACTGCTCTCTCAGCCTCTCGAGACTTGCCTCCAAACTCTGGAACCGATCCACCAGAGCTTGGTACAGAGCAATTTCTGATTTATCTCCGGCCATAGAGGTCCCCTGGACATGTTAAGTTTGGAGTTTGGACTGACGGTTTGTTTTCTCCATCTGGTTTATATGGTCGGGTTGTTGAAGGGTACTTAGGGTTTGTTTTCTCCGTCTAGTTTATATATATATGATAATGATGAGTTTGAGTTTAAGTCGAACTGGTTAGAGAGATAGAGTTTTACTCCTTGTTAAACAAAAATAATTTTATTTTAAAAAAATAATAATGATTTATTTTTTAAATATTGTACTGACGTGGAAAATTGTGGAATCTTCAGAGGCTTCGGTATATAGATAAGAACTCAAGTTCACATTTGCTAAAACTCAATATTTTAGATTTCAGCAAGAATATTTAATCTATTAAATCTAAAGTTCAATATTTTGGAATGCACTGAACCGACCAAACCGAACCAAAATATATTATTATATTATATTTTATATTAAAGATATAATATAAAGTTTGTAAATATTTGACCTTTGGGCCTCTGACTTATTATATATGCTTTGCGTTGGGCCTCCCTTGGTTTATATATACTTTGGGCCTCCATCTTATTTTAAAACAATTGGGCCTTTTTTGTTTATATGATCAAACATCAATCATCAAATTAATCCGACCCTAGCTTAATGGCTTTTCTGCCTTTTCATTTTATCTTTTTAAACACAACATTTTAAAACCCATTAGATTAATTAATCATAATTAAACTAAGTAAATATCTAATTAAACTAATTAAACTAAAACTACTTAGACTATAAAAGCAAAAGTTAGAAACCCTAACCTACATACCCCACACTTTTCACTCTCACACTTTCCATTCTCACGTTTAGGGTCTTTAGATAGCCTCCACTGCACACTACACACTCCCTCTCATGCCAAATCTGCCTTTGTTGTCACCTCCACACACCACCCTCCCCACACCGGCTTCATCATCAGCTTCTCATCTCTGATTTCACAGTGATTCTCTTTTCAAAATCTCGATACGCTCTCTCTGTTTTGTGTTTTGGGTTTTGTTTAATACTGAATCAATAAAGTTAGGGCTTTGAAAATAGTGAATCTCTGTTTTTTAGTAACAACATAAGATCAAGATGTTTATTTTTTCAAGTTTTATATGCAAATAAAGTTAGGGTTTTGAAAAAATGGATAACCCATGTGCTTGGTTGCTTGTGCTAGTTGGTTTCTTTATTAAAGTTAGCTGATTGCCTTTGTCTCATGTGCTCTTTGAAAATCTCGATAACCCTCTCTTTGTTTTGTCTTTTGGGTTTAGTTTAATACTGAATCAATAAAGTTAGGATTTTTAAAATACTGAATCTTTGTTTTGTAGTAACAACATAAGATCAAGATTTTTTTTTTTTTTTTCAAGTTTTATATGCAAATAAAGTTAGGGTTTTGAAAAAATCGATAACCCATGTGCTTGGCTGCTTGTGCTGGTTGGTTTCTTAATTAAAGTTAGCTGATCTCCTTTGAGTTCTGATATATAAAGTTAGCTGCTTTTTTATTTATTTATTGTTGATATATTTTTGTTTATTGTTGTTGACATGCTGTGAATCTGTGACTGTGATGTTGAGTTGTTATTTTCTTATTGGTGTATTTATTAATAGTTGTTTGTGATGTTGGGGTATTTGTTTATTATTGCCTTGATGTTGATGTGTTTATCATTATCTTATTGATGTGTTTATTGTCGGATTGTTGCTGTATACTAGAGTTCTTCTCATTCCTTTTTTTTTCTTTCTTTCTTGTTGACTTGTTATGTTATTGTATACTAGAGAAGAGTGAAGAGTCCTTTTCATTCTTTTTTTATTTTTTATTTTTTTTATTGTAGACTAGACTCATTTTGGCGTTAAATTTTTATTTTTTATTTTTTACTTTTTATAGTTGCTGACTTATTGTGTTTATTATTGTTTTATTTTATATTGTAGATAAATGAGACAAGAGAAATCCCAGAGGGTCAAGACAATGAAGCGGGTCAAGGGGCAACCAATGTGCATGAAGACAAAGGCAAACCCCCACTCCCAACAAATGCAGGTAATACTGGTAAAAAAAAGATCTATTATTTGGGGTCATTTCACTGTTATTGAAGGGGGGGGGGGGAACCTAGGGTAGCTTGTAACTATTGTGGCACAACCTATGCTTGTGATACTAAGTTGAATGGCACTACAACCATGAGAACTCATATACAATTACAATGTTTGAAATATCCTTATAGGGAAGAAAAAAAAAACCAATCAACCCTAGCATTCAAACCTAAAGAAGAAGGAGAAAGTAGTGGTAAACTTGTGCCTTGGGTGTTTAATTTTGAGGAATGTAAGAAAACATTGGCAGAGATGATTATTCTAGATGAGCTGTCTTTTAGGTTTGTGGAGTGTTTTGGTTTTAGGAAGTTTATGTCTGTTACCCAACCTAGGTTCAATCCAATCCCTTGCCGCACAACAATTGCCAAAACTTGCTTTAGGATGTTTTTAGATGAGAAACAAAAGTTGAAAGAAGCCCTAGAAGATCAGCGGGTCTGCCTTACCACAAATACATGGACATCCGTTCAAACTTTGAACTACATGTGTCTCACTACCCATTTTATAAATAATGATTTGAAAGTACACAAGAGGATTCTTAGTTTTTGTTTAGTGGAAAATCATAAGGGTGAAACACTTGGGAAGGCGATTGAATGTGTTTACTTGATTCAGGGATAGACAAGTAACTAACTATTACAATCGATAATGTTGCCTCTAATAGTGGGCTGATTTCTTTTATTCAAAAAAAGACTAAGCGTAGGAAGGCAACAATTTTAGGGCATAAATACTTGCATGTGAGGTGTAGTGCTCATATCTTGAATTTAATTGTTTGTGAAAGGTTAGCTAAAATGGATGAGACAATAGTAAAGGTGAGGAAATCTGTGCGATATGTGAGATCATCTCCACAAAGACAAAGGACATTTAAGTTATGTGCGGAGAAGGAGAAAGTTGACTTTAAAAGTCAGTTGTGCTTAGATGTGCCCACTAGGTGGAACTACACCTATATTATGTTGGAGAAGGCTGAGAAGTATCAAAAGGCTTTTGAGAGATTGGAGGAAGAAGATCCAAATTCTCTTAGGACAATTAGAGAGGAGGCAAAGGAAGAAGGAAATGATAGACATGAGGTTGCTTGGGGAATGGATGATGTGGATTAGGAAAAGATTAGGATCTTTTTGAAATTTCTTAAAATTTTCTATGATGCAACCTTGCGGTTTTCAGGTGCTAATTATGTCACTAGCAATTCTTTCTTTTTGGAGCTCATGTCAATTCATGACACAATTGACTTGGAGAATGAAAAAGATAGTTATATGTTGAGAAAAATGGTTGATTACATGAAGAACAAATTTGGAAAGTATTGGGGGAACTTTGATAATATGAATCACTTGCCGTATGTAGGGTTAGTTCTTGATCCTCGATACAAGTTAAGGTATCTTGAGTACTATTTTGGTACTTTGTATAAGAACCAAAAGGTTTTTGATATGGCAAAAAGAGTAAAGGCTGTTTTGGTGGATTTGTATAATGCTTATGCTCAAAATCAAGTGGGGAGTAGTAGTGCTTGTGCTACTACACAAGCCCAAGGCCAAAAACCAAGTGGATCAATGGAGGGAGATGATTCTAGTGTGGTTGATGTGAAGGCAATGAGGATGATGGGATTTAAGAAGCACTTGAAGGGTATTGATTCTTCAAATACCAAATCAGAGGTTGATAAATACTTGTTAGAGAGTTGTGAAGATGTCATGGATGAGAATTTTGATATTTTGGCTTGGTGGAAGGTTAATTCTCCACGATACCGTGTGCTTTCAAGAGTTGCACGACATGTTCTTGCAATTTCGGTATCCACTGTGGCCTCAGAATCTACCTTTAGTACAGCTAGTCGTGTCCTTAATCCCTTCCGGAGTTCATTGTCTCCACTTATGGTGGAAGCCCTCATTTGTGGTAAAAAATGGCTCCGTCCTCCATCGGCTCCAATCAGCCTTTATGCTGCTGTGGATGATGTTGAGGAGTTTGAAAAGCTTGATGGAGGTGTGACTATTATTTGTTATATTAAAAAAAATATGAATTTCTATTTCTTTATTTATTAAAAAAAATTTGCATGTCTATTATTAATTAAAAAAAAAAAAAACCTGAATGTCTTGGATTCTTAGCATATTTATTGTTTTATTGTACATTCTGCATGTCTATTTCTTTCTTTATTAAAATAAAATTAAAAAAAAAAAAAAAAACACTAAATGTCTTGGATTCTTGGCATATTTATTGTTTTATTGTACATTCTGCATGTCTATTTCTTTCTTTATTTAAAAAAACTGAATGTCTTGGATTCTTGGCATATTTATTGTTTTATTGTACAAGTGACTTTTATGTTTTTTTCATTTTTTGTTTGTAGAACTCGTGAGTGATGCTGCATTAACATCGGAACTAGACATGTCCACACCAACACCTATTGAAGTTGATGATTGAAGATTGCTCTTTGCTCTTTGGACGGTCGGTATTGATGATGACGTAGGGTTTTGTTAGTTTCTATTTTGACAACAACTTGATATATTAATATGTACACTTTTTCCTATTAGACACTAGTTGACAGTGGCCTACATATAGATATTGGCCAATTTATTTTGAGTCTTTGGCCAAATATTAAATATGGATAGTATATGTTGACATTGACATATGGCCAATTTATTTTGAGTCTTTGGCTATAATGCTATTATGTAGATATTGACATATGGACAATATGTAGACATTGACATATTACTAATGAAGTAATGAAATCTACATTAGTTATTTTATTTTGACTTGTAAAAGTTATTTTTTAGTCTTGTTTGTATTTGATGGGTGCCTATAACAAGTTACAGATTAGTTTGAGGCTTTGAGCACTAGAGCAATTTTTTGCTCAAGATTATTTTTGGATTTATGAATCTGTGTTGACAGGTTGTGCTTGTGCAAATGTATTGTTGACAGTATATCATGTTGACAGGTTATTTTTGGATTTATGAATATGTGATATGTGTATTTTAATGAGTATATTAGAAGCTCTTAAGCAGGTTATGAATCTATGACAGCTTGTGATTTATGAATCTGCTATATGTGTTGTATTTTTGGATTTATGAATCTATAACAGGTTGTGATTTTTTTTATTATTTTTTTTTATGAATCTGCTATAATGTGTATTTCTGGATTTATGTTGAGCAAAAGCAAGTTATGAAAAATGTAAAATGCAAAGTAAGTTGTGATTTTTTCTTGTTTGTAAAATGCTTTATGGATGTGTAAAAAGGCCAAAATAGGAAAGACCCGAATCTGGGCCAAAAGGGCCAAAACAAAAAGCTAAAAAAGGCCCAAAGATGGCCATTGGCCAAAATAGAGAAGGCCCGAATCTGGGCCACAACTGGTTCCTACAAAAGGCCTAAAATAGGTTTCTAAAAAAGGCTTAATTACAAAAAGCATAAAAGGGCCATAAAACAACTGGCTTGAATACTACATTTTAAAAAAAAAAAAAAAAAAAAAAAAAAAAAAAGCCCAAACTGAAATTTTTTGGAAAAAAAAAAAAATCCAAAGGCCCAACTGGCCTAAACTCAAGGCGCAAAAATCGAACACTGACCAAAAAATCGACTGAAACCGAAACAAACCGAAATCGATTGAGTTTCAACTATTTCGGTCGATTTCGATTGAGAACTTTGCAAACCGAAAATTTCAGTTTCAGTTGGCCAGATAAAAAAAAACTGACTGAATCGAACCGGTAACAACCCTAGTCATCTCAATTATCGGACATTGTATTTCTACTCAATTATTGGACATTGAAAACAAGAGATTTGAGCAGTGTTTGGTGCATCAAAGATGAAGATCAGAGAATGTTAGTAAAAGAAGAGAAATAAAGTGAGATGGAAAAGTTATTTTGATAAAAATTTTAATGTAAAGCAATTTGGATTTTGGATAGCCCAATATGGATAGAAATCGTAGAATTGTTCGAAGAATTAGGATGCCTTCCTTGTTGGGGATGTTAAGAATATAAAGTGAGAGAGAGAAAGACTGAATAATTTGTATATTCTGTGTAAATAACACTGTACAATAGAGAGCCTTATATAGGCTAAGTATGTGTGAAGTACACATAATATGAGTGTACTACAAGTACAGTATACTGGGTTAAGCCCGATAGGCTAGAGTAAACTAACCTACATACTAACATCCCCCCTCAAACTTAAGGTGGCAAGGAGGAAGCCAATCGGAGTTTGGATATTAGATCTTGAAGACGACCAGGCGAGTGAATTTTGGTGAAGATATCAATAGGTTAGTTGGTAGAGGAGATGGAGAATAACTTGAGATTACGTTTCTTGAGATGCTAGTGATTGATGTGGCAGTCGATCTTAATGTGCTTGGTGCGTTCAAGGAAGACATCGTTATGAGCAATGTAGATAACACTACAATTATCACAATAAAGAGGAGTGACAGTAGGCTGTGGAGCATCCATGTCAGCCAAAAGCCATCGAAGCCAAACAAGCTCGCAGGTGGTGTCAGCAAGAGCACAATACTCAGCCACGGTACTGGAATGGGAAACCACATCCTGCTTCTTACTACGCCATGTGACAGAGAAGTACCCAACAGGAAACAAAAACCTGTGATGGAGCATCGATTAGTCAAATCACCTGCCCAATCCGCATCTAAATAAGCATGGAGCTTAAGAGAAGATCGAGAGGAGTATTGAAGACCATGATAAAGTGTGCCCTTGATGTATCAGAGAATCTAAAGAACAGCAACATAGTGGACAAAACGAGGGGCGTCCATGAACTTACTAACCATACTTATGACATGTGAAATATCCGGGCGAGTGATAGTGAGATAGATCAGACTACCAACTAGCTAACGATAACGAGTAGCATCTGATATAGGTTCACCATCTAAGGGTGTGAGCTTGGCATTGTATTCCAAGGGAGTGGAAACAGTTTTGTTGTTTGTGATACCAGCTTGGAAGAGAAGGTTAGAAGCATATTTAGCTTGGGATAGATAGTATCCATTAGAGGATGAGGTAACCTCAACCCCAAGAAAATAGCTGAGAGTGCCCAAATCTTTCATCTCAAAATGCTAACTAAGGAAGTGCTGAAGAAAGCGGATACCTGTAGAATCATCTCCAGTAATAATCATGTCATCAGCATAAAGACGGATAAGAGTGATACCAGCAAAGGATCTTCGAACGAAGAGAGTAGTGTCATGAGGACTCGAAGTGAAACCCTGCTAAGCAACAACTGAGCTAAACTTTTCAATTACAATAAAAAGGAAGATTAATCTTGTTTTGAAAAACAAGAATGCTTATCTCATGCTTGCCTTTTTGTTTATACCGCATTGAAAATGTTTAACTCTTGTTTGTGGTATCTTGACAGTGGATGCTCAAGGCATATGACAGGTGACAAATCCCTCTTCAAAAATCTTAAAGAAAAGGAAGATGGATATGTCAAGTTTGGAGATGGTAGTCATTCTCAAGTTTTTGGAAAAGGAATGATTGAAATTCTGGGGTTACCATTGTTGACCGATGTGTTGTACATCAAGGGACTTAAGGAAAACTTGTTAAGCATCACTCAAATTAGTGATGAGGATTTTCTGGTTCAATTCTCAAAGAAAGGGTGTGTAATCCTTAATGAAGATTGTGTTCAAGTGTTGAAGGGACTTAGAACTATTGACAGTGTGGTTCCCAAATCAAATGTGTCATGCCGAAGTGCTTGAGGAAACTTGTTAGAGCTATGACATCAACGATTTAGTGATGCTAACTACAAGCAAGTGGCAAAAGTCTCCAAGCTTGAAGCAGTAGTTAGCTTACCAAAGTTTGGAAAAGTTGAAAAGAACGTTTGTGGACCATGTCAATTGGGAAAACAAACCAAGTCAAGTCATCCTAATGGGTCCCACAAGGACGGAAAGCTTGGGTGGCAAGAGGTACATCATGGTTGTGGTTGATGATTTCTCAAGATACTCTTG
This sequence comes from Quercus lobata, assembly GCF_001633185.2. NCBI lineage: Eukaryota > Viridiplantae > Streptophyta > Magnoliopsida > Fagales > Fagaceae > Quercus > Quercus lobata. The sequence continues at coordinate 86,960,566 of NC_044907.1, read as the reverse complement.
GGTGGAATTCCTTAGAAAGAAATTGGAAGCACGTGAGAAGATGGAGAAACTTTGCAAGAGGCTTCAAAATGAAAAGGGGGTTCCAATCATCAAAATAAGAAGTGATTATGGGAAGGAATTTGAGAATGCAAAGTTGGAGTCATATTGCAATGAGCATAGAATAAAGAAGGAATTTTCGGCTCCAAAAACCCCTCAAAAAAATGGGGTTGTTGAAAGGAAGAATCGCGTTATACAAGAAATGGCGAGGGTAATGCTTCTTAACAAGGATATCCCTCAAAATTTTTAGGGTGAAGCCGTGAACACATCATGCCATATTAGGAATAGAATCTTCTTTCGAGCAGGTACCAAGAAAACATCGTATGAGATATGGAATGAAAAGAATCCTAAGGTGAAATACTTCCGGGTATTTGGTGGCAAATGTTTCATTCTCAATGATAGAGAAAATCTTAGGAAGTTTGATGCCAAGAGTGATGAAGGAATTTTTCTTGGGTACTCTATGAATAGCTGAGCATATAAAGTCTATAACAAACGAACCAAGTCGGTTATGGAGTCAATAAATGTGGTCATAGATGATGCCATTCCAGAAAAGAGTGTTGATGAAAGTGGAGATGCTTCAAGCCTCAAGAAGAATGATGATGATGGTAATTCCTCTCAAAATGGTGATGTTGAAAAAAAATCATTGGAAAAGGAAACTACTCCTATCACATCAAGAAGGGAAACTAAGTCATCCCAAGCGCCATCAAGTTTGCTCACTCCACCAGAAGTACAACCTCCAATATCTCATGATGATCAGCCTTCTATATCAAAGAAACCATCATTAAAAGTGAGATTAAATCATCCCAAAAGTAATATAATTGGAGATTTGGATGTGTAAATCATGTGAGTTATCATTGTTACCTTGCTCAATTTGAACCAAAGAAGGCAGAAGAAGTTTTGCAAGATGAAAATTGGGTAGATTCCAAGCACTAAGAACTACATCAATTTGTTAGAAACGATGTGTGGGAATTGGTTCCAAGACCAAAAGACACTTATTTGATTGGCACCAAATGGATCTTCAAGAACAAGATCGATGAGGATGGTAAGGTTATGAGAAACAAATTGAGATTAGTGGCTCAAGGATATACTCAAATTGAAGGTATAGATTTTGATGAGTCATTTGCTCTGGTAGCAAGACTTGAGTCCATTCGGATTCTTCGATCCATAGCTTGTCAAATGAGATGAGAAATTTCTTCTTGTAGCTCAAGTTTATGTTGATAACATTGTGTTTGGTTCATCAATGGATGCACTTGCTCAAGAATTTTCTGAAGAAATGAAGAAAGAATTCGGAATGAGCATGGTGGAGGAGCTATACTACTTTCTTGGCCTTCAAGTGAAGCAACAAAAAGATAGGGTTTTCATATCTCAAGAGAAGTATGCCAAAAATCTAGTTAAAAGATTTGGTTTAGACTCAAAGAAACATGCATCCACCAATGAGCTCTTCCACCAAACTTAGCTCAAATCCATATGGCGTGGAAGTTGGTCCAACCCAATATAGGAGCATTATTGGCAGCCTCTCATATCTCACCGCAAGTAGGTTAGACATAGCTTTTAGTATTGGAGTTTGTGCATGCTTTCAAGCAGCAGTAAAGGTGTCCCATATGACAGTAGTTAAAAGAATCATTCATTATGTCAAGGGAACATCCAAATATGGGATTTGGTATTCTAGAGATTCAAATGATTTCCTAGCCAGTTACTTAGATGTTGATTGGGCTGGGTGTGTTGATGACAGGAAAAAAAAAAAAAACTTCTGGAGGATGTTTCCATCTCAGAAACAATTTGGTGTCATGGATGAGCAAGAAGCAAAACTCAGTGTCATTATCAACTGCTAAAGTGGAGTACATTGCTACAGGTAGTTATTGTGCCCAACTCTTATGGATGAAGAAGCTTCTTCATGATTATGGGATTTCTTAAGACACCATGTGCGTTTTCTGTGATAATACAAGTGCCATTAACTTATCCAAGAATCTTGTTCAACACTCAAAGTCAAAGCATATCAAAACTGGATATGACTTCATTCATGATTTGGTGGAGGAGAAAGTAGTATGGCTGGAGTTCATCAACACCGAAAATCAAAAGGCTAACATCTTCGCTAAACCCTTTAATGGTCCTAGGTTTGAGTCTCTTTGTAAGACCATCGGTTATGGTACCATTCTTTGACTCATCTCCTTGATGTGACCCTTACATTTCTATCATTAGTGCATTCATGTAGAAGGGGTCACTCATGCAATTATGATGTCTCTTTTACTGCTTTTTGCTTTGTTTGTTGATCTTACTTTATCGATTTTGTTTTGAGTGAGTACAAATCCAAAAAATCATAAAAAGTATTGAGTCTCAAAAAGTTTGATCACTTGTGTAGTGTCATATCATATGTTAAGTTTGGTTTAGTACCTTCATACTAATGGCATAGTGTATTTACGAGTTTAGCTTGTTATGTATGCACATTTTAAGTGTGAGTGAAATCTAAAAATTTATGTTTGATTGTAGTAAATAGATCATCAAGCTTGTCATGAATGACTAGCCAATAGTTTTATTTGATCTTGATACATGTGTAGACTTACTCCTATATATCTTCTCACATTTATTTTTATGTCAAAAAGCTTTTCAAATGTCAATCTCTAAAAGGAGAAAACTAGTTTCACTAGGAAAAGGTGGAGCAAAATGTATGATGCCAAAACCAAAGGCTTATTCTTTAAAGAAATATAAAAAATTTCGTGGCATCATTGCTTAAAAATTGAGTTGTATTGATTAAAAAATATGAAAAATGGAAGCCAAATGAAAAACTTTCAATCAATGTAAACATTTTGGTGAGGAGTCATATATGTTCATTTCTACTAGTGAGATAGGTCACCTAACTTCGTGCTATTTGTGTATGACTTGATTAAATTAATCATTGAAGTTTCATACTAGACTATGGGCTAATTCATACTTGATTCCCTCACACCGCACACAAATCTAATGTTCAATGAATGCCTATTTCATTTGTGTGATTGTATGTGTTCAAATGTGATTTTTGTATACTCAATTGCTTGATGATCAAACTCAAAAAGATTTTTGAGTATTTCATGTGTTTCTAGAAGTGATTTTTGTAACTTTGGTCCTTAAAGTTTTTCCCAAAATGTGAAATTTCTTAGTGTTGAAAAACTTTCCGTTTGGCCATTTTGCAACTACTTTCGCGAGTGGCCTCTAGTCACGAAATTCTTAAAAAATTTCAATTTCTTAAAAATTTCAGGCAAAGAGTTTTGTGAGTCCCTCGCAAGTACTTCATGACTTAGATCTGACCCGCGAAAATCTACCCTATGCATCTGCATATTTCGCGAGTAGGCTCGTGACTGGCTCACAAGTCACTGACTCATGAAATGTAGAAAAGGACAGTTTTTAAAGGGCTCGAAATGTTAGTTTTCAAAGTGCTTTGCCTTTTTGGACTCTACGACTCCCACCCTTTAAAACACATATTTTCATTCAAAAACCATCAAAACCCTCTTGGATTTCATCTCTAAGACTCATTCAAGGTATTTCTTATCTCTTTTAATCTTTCAATTCCTTAATTTGTTTTAAATTTCTTAAAACCTAGGGTTGGGGTTATTTTTTGTGTTTGGGTTAGGAAAACTTAATTTTTGCAAATTTTTTCAATTTTGTTGATTAGACTTAGTCCCATTTTGTTTCTTGTTGATTGTGTTGGCCCCATATGGCATTTTAACATGTATTTAGGCAAGATTTTCACATGTTCATGCATTGTTTATCATATGTGTATAGTGTGTGCACATTAGGTTTTTGATAGAATGCCTCTTTGGTGTTTTTTTTTGGACTCCAATAAGTATCAAATTTTGGGTTTTAACATATTTATTCATGTTTAACATGTTTTGATCATTGGTTGTGTGTTTTACACACTTTTCCCCATGAGTGCTTGTTCATGCATTGATCATGCATTGCATATGCACATTTGGTGCACCCTTGATGCACACATCCTGCCACTTGACATGTTTTGCATACATTCATGCTAGTTGAGTCTTTCTAGACCTAATAGCACATATAACATGTTCAGGTGTCTTTGTTATGCTCGTTTGATCTTATTTTAGAGCATTTTCTTCTATATTTGCTTGTTTTTGAACTAACTTGTATCTAATCAAGTTTGTTACCATTTATTTGTATGTTTTTTGTGTTTGCTCACTTTTGTAGATGTCTCTTCGCAAGACAACCACTGTCAAGAAACCTCTTAAGCATCAATGTTATGAAGAGGATCGCTTTTGGGATAGAGATGCATTTGAGGCATTCTCGGAGTACTACAAGAATGCTATCATAATTGTGGAGAGAGAGGTGGATCTTCCATCTCTTAAGGGCACCTTCATCCCCAATGTGTTTAGAGATCACACATGGGCTCCACTCCTCACAGGCTTCTTGGATGTGCACCATATCTTGGTTTGGAAGTTCTTCTCGAATGCGATTGTGGAGGGAAATCACCTAAATTGTTGGGTGAGAGGGAAGGAATTCATAGTTTCTGCCATGTCAATTCAAAACTTCCTTCAGATTAGGCTGGTAATCCTAGAGTCTTCTCTTCCATATGACAAGAGGACAACTCCAGTATTAGTGATAGTACCAGTTCTTGGGGGAGAACAGTTGAAAAAGTGCTTGCTCGCCACCATTTTCTCTCCTGACATGAGAACACTGGAGTACATTATGCTCTTCAACCTCTTCCCAGTAAGGAATTTGACGAATCTCTCCCAAACACGAGCATTCTTTCTTCATGACTTATTCCAGAAGAAGGACATAGACATCTATGCTCACATCTACCATCTTCTTGAGAAGTGTGTCAGTAAGAAGACATCCCGGATGACTCTACCTTTCCCAGGATTGATCATGTCTATCATGTGACATGAGAGGGTCTAGATTCCCCCCGGGTTGCCAGTGATGAATAAGGAAGACCAGATTTCTACTTAAATGATGACGAAGAGCAAAGCTCGTCTTTATGGTCTTGAGGAAGAAGAAAGAGCAAAACGTGAGGACACTGCTCATAAGGATGGCAACACTAATGAAGATATTGATAACTTCACCCTTGATCTTGAAGACATGGAAGCCTCACCCTCTCAGCCTCAGCAACAACCACGGCTTAGTGTCAAGGACAGCCACATGCAACTCCTCATGCTTTCGATTGCATTGACATGCTTCTTGACAGATTCAACTATTTCCAGTGTTCACAGGAGGCTATGCAATGAACGTTGGATGATTAGTGTGCATACACCACCATTCAGATGACATTTCTTCAAGAGCAAATCACTACTCTCTCCATTCAGATTGGAGATTTGACAAGTGAGGACTAGCACCTTTGGGCATTCTGGTAAAAAAAAGGTAGTAGTATTTAGTTGAGGGGGAGTATAGATTGAGGGGGAGCAGAATTTCGATACTATTTTGCTTCTCTTATAGTTTATTTAGTTTGCTTTGTTTCATTTACAGTGCTTTATTTCAAAGCTTTTAGTACTTTAGTTTAAAACTCAGTTTACTGTAGTACTATGTGTATCTTGGTTTTTATAGCAGTTTCTTGATGCTTTTAGTTATCTATTGCTTCTTGCTTTAGTTTCTTTAATGCATCATGTGCTTGTTGGAAATGCAATTAATTTTTGCATTGCTCTTAATTGCTTGCGTGTCTGGATGATCATTTACTAGTTAAATGTTCATTGTGGTCATTTTTTAATAACTGTTCATGTTTGATCAAGTTATGCTATATGTTCTTATATCTTTTGTTTATCTTGTTTGCATTTTACTTGGCTCTTTATACATGCTTTGTATTCTACACACTCTGCCTCTCATATAAAGGCACTCTTGTATATTTTATTACTTGAGAAATACAATACAATCATTCAATATTTCTAACATGGTATTAGAGCCACTCCTCTGAATTTTTTGGTGTGCAATCTACAGTCCTATCTTCTTAGTGCTCTCTGCTGCCTCCACCATCGTCGTCATCGTTAGAATCATCGTCGCCATTGCCGTTATATACTGAAGACCATTGCCATTCCAGTCGCCGCCATAAATTCTGCTTCGAACCACTAGTCACCACCATAAATTCTGCTTCATCCATGCGCTTCACACGCCACACACACTGCATACGCTTCCAGTAACCTGCTAACGTCATCTATGATGTCATCCTGCTTACGTCAACCGTCACGTCAGCCCTAGCTTATGTCATCATCCGCGTCATCTTGCTGACATCATCGCTCCTTGGTTGACTTTGACTGTTGGCTTTTGAGGTAGGTTTGACCGTCGATTTTTTGCAGTCCAGGTGCTCCTTGTCCCTTTTTTCACATAGATTTCATTTTTGCAGTCCATTTTTGCATATTTTGCTTCTAAGTGGAAAATAAGTATAGGTTTTCTTTTTATTGCAACAATCATCGTCGATAATCCAACAAACATTTTTGCAAACGTCTTGGCCATAATATTGAAACTTGCTATCAACGCAAACAAATTAACTGTTTCCATTTCTACTACTACTGTTGCTAACATTGAGAGTATCCAACTAATGACTCCCGTCTCTGTAAAGTCTAAGTTTTATGGATCCACTATCACCATTTCAATAGTTAACCTTCAAAACATCATCTCTAATACCATTTATATGGTTGGTAATACATCTTATTCATCTTCTCTTTCAGTTACATCTGGTATGTCTCCTTCCTCTTGGCTTATGGATTCTGCTTGTTGCAACCACACGACACTTCACTCATCCATATTTTCTCAACTTGAACCTGCACCACAGCCTCTTAATATTCGCACAGCTAATGGCTCTACAATGTTTGGTCATAATATAGGTTCTATCTCGACCTCCAACCTCTCAGTTCATGGGGTCTTTAATGTTCCTAACCTTTCTTACAATTTATTTTTTATGGGACAATTAGCTGAGTTGGGTTATCGCATTACCTTTGATTATTCTAGGTGTATTGTGTAGGATCCGAGGATGGGATAGGAGCTTAGGGTCATAATATAGTTTCTATCTCGACCTCCAACCTCTCGGCTCATAAGGTCTTTAATGTTCCTAACCTTTCTTACAATTTATTTTTTGTAGGACAATCAGCTGAGTTGGATTATCGCATTACCTTTGATTATTCTAGGTGTATTGTGCAGGATTTGAGGACGGGACAAGAGCTTGGGACTAGTCCCAGAGTTGGGCATATGTTTCTCGTGGACAACCTTCGTATTCCACTTGTTGCTCCTGTTTCTGTTACTACTGTAGTTTCTTCTATTCCTTCCCTTGCACTTTGGCATGTCCGACTTGGTCATGCAACTTCCTCTCGGGTACAACACTTGGCTTCTAGAGGTTTGTTAGGTTCAATGTCCATAGAAAATTTTAATTGTGTTTCATGTCAGTTAGGAAAACAACCATCTTTGCCTTTCAATACTAATGAATCAATGTCCACAGATATCTTTCACCTAATTTATTTTAATATCTGGAGGCCTTCCTCTATCTCTAGTATTGGTGGATCTCGATATTTTGTTGTCTTTGTTGATAATTATTCCCTCTATAGCTAGATTTTTCATATGAAATATCATTCTGAATTATTGCAAATATATTCTAATTTTGCAAAAATGGTTAAAACTCAATTTTCCAAATGTATCAAAAATTTTGATTTAATAATGCTCTTGAATACACTCAATATGCTTTCCAAGCTATTTTACATTCTTATGGCACTGTTCATCAACTAACTTGTCCAGGTATCTTTCAACAAAATGGTAAAGCCGAACAAAAACTTCGTCATATTCTTGACACTGTTCGTGCTCTCCTTCTCTCTGCCAAAGTTCCTGTTCCTTTTTGGGGCGAAGTTGCTCTCCATGCTATTCATGCTATTAATCGCATTCCTAGTCTTTTCATCTAAAATAAAACTCCATATAAGCACCTTTTTGGGTCACCTCCAGACTATCACCACCTTCACTCCTTCGGTTCTGCCTGTTTTGTTCTTCTTCAACCACATGAGCATAACAAACTTAAGCCTCGCTCTAGACTTTACTGTTTTCTTGGCTATAGCGAAACTCTAAAGGGGCATTGGTGTTATGATCCTGTCTCTCATCTTCTTTGTATCTCCCGCAATGTTATCTTTTGGGAACATCGCTTCTTTGTCGAGCTCTCTCACTTCTATGCCTCCTTATCTACCTCCTATGTCTTAGATCTTTTTCTAGATGAGCCACATATTCCTTCTATAGTTACTCTTGATCCTCCTATAGAGTTCTCTGTTCAAACACCAGATATTTTTTATGCCTCTCCTAGATCACCCTTTAAAGAACAGGTCAAAGATGAATAGGTCGAAGATGAGCCACCAAACCCTAAGCTTGGGTCCCCTACTCCTGTTCCGCCTGAAGATCTTGCACAAGACATTCCACTTTATCACTTAACTCGGGTAAGATCCATTCCTACACATTTACTTGACTATTATTGTTATACTGCCCTTGCTACATTGCACAAGCCTCACACCTATCGTAAGGCCTCCACTAACCATTTATGGTAGATTGTAATGAAAGAGGAACTTGATGTATTATCTAAAAACCCTACTTGGGATTTGGTGACTCTTTCCTTTAGGAAATCTGTGGTTGGTTGTAAGTGGATTTACAAGATCAAGACTTGCTCTAATGGGTCCATTGAGCGATATAAAACTTATCTTGTTACAAAAGGTTTTACACAAGAGTATAGGATTGATTATGAAGAGACCTTTGCTCTGGTTGCTCGAATCTCATCTATTCGTGCCCTCTTAGCTGTTGCCGCTACCAGTAAATGGGTCATTTTTCAGATGGATATCAATTATGCCTTCCTTAATAGGAAATAAGTGAAGAAATTTACATGCAACCTCCTCCAGGTCTCTCTATTGAACCGAACAAGGTTTGTCACCATCGATGTGCACTTTATGGCCTTAAACAAGCTCCAGGAGCTTAGTTTGCCAAGTTTAACTCTACCATCTCTCACTTGGGTTACATTGCCAATTATTATGATTTTGCCTTATTTCTTCGTTGTACCGACAAAGGCACCATTTTGCTTTTCCTATATGTGGATGATATGATCATAATTGGTGATGACCTCAGTGGCATTCAATAACTTAAGGATTTTCTCAGTCAGCAGTTTGATATAAAAGATCTTGCACATCTCAGCTACTTCTTGGGTCTTGAAATCACTCATTCCACAGATAGTCTTTATATTACTCGGGTCAAGTATGCTTTTGAAATTTTGTCTCGAGCTAGACTCACTAATAGCAAGGTTGTTGATACTCCAATTGAACTTAATGCATATCTGACTCTCTCTGGGGAGAAACCATTGTCTAATCATTCTCTTTACAAACGATTGGCTGGCAGCCTAGTTTATCTCATTGTCACTTATCCAGACATTTCCTATGTAGTTCACTAGGTGAGCTAGTATTCGTCTACTCCACGATCGACTCACTATGCTGCTATTTTGCGCATTCTTCGATAAATGAAGGGCATTTTCTTCCATGGCCTTTTTCTGCTTTGCTCAGTCTCCTCTTATTCTTCGTGCATTCTCTGATGCTGATTAGGCAGAGATCCCACTGATCACAGGTTCACCACTAGTTATTTCTTTCTTCTTGGTTCTTCTCTGATTTCTTGGCAAAGTAAGAAAAAAAACCCTTGTGGCTCACTCTTGTACTAAAGCAGAATACCATGCCCTTGCTGATACCACATCTGAGCTCCTTTGGCTACGATGGCTTCTTAATAACTTAGGTGTGTCCACATCCTCTATTACTTCTCTTATTGTGACAACCGGAGTGCCATTCATATTGCTCACAATGATGTCTTCCGTGAACGGACTAAACACATCGAGATCGATTGTCATTTTATCTGTTATTATCTTGTCCATGGTGCTCTCAAGCTGTTCTCGGTCTTCTCTAAAGATCAACTTGCAAACATCTTCACCAAGTCACATCCTAAGGGACACCTTTGTAATTTGGTTAACAACCTCAAGTTGGTCTTATACCCACCTTGAGTAAGAGGGGGCCTGTTAACATGTAATAGGTTGTGGGCTTTAGGCCCACCTTGTTTACTTGTACTACACACTTTGCTGCTTATATAAAGATACTCTTGTATATTTTATTACTTGAGAAATACAATACAATCATTCAGTATTTCTAACTGTCAATGATGCTTTATAAAAATATATACAATAAAAAATAGAAAGGTCTATATGTCATGGACCCATGGCCATGTGGGCTTAAAGCAGTGAGTTTTTTCCTTTTTGTTATTTATTTATTATTTTTTGTTTTTGTTTTTAGAGTAAGACTAAGGGAGCCTTTTATGCTTTTTATTGTTTTAGCAGCATACCATGAAAAAATAACAAAACAATACAAAAGAGCTTCATGCAAAAAGAATAAAAAAACAAGACAGAGATGCCCGCATTGGATGAGCAAGGTTGGTGAAGTTTTGGAATAGGAAAAGCATTGTCTTACAATAACTAAGAGTGCCTGAGACCACCTACCAAACAATTGTGATCCAAGAAAGTACAAAAGCATGCCGTATGGCTAGTCCTAATGACCACCAGCTCCACCTCCAATCTAGAATCCGAATATTTCACCATGGCTGCCTTGTTCATGTTGTTTACCATCCTCGACAAATACTTTAAAGGAAGCTAACATGATATAAACAAATAGAGAAATAAATGGTTTTTAAAAGTTGAAGAATAAAGTCTTATATGAAAAAACTATTAATTAAAAGTTAATAGTAAAATTAAAATATAATTTAAAATGGTTTCCATTAGGTATTGTATAGGCACCAACCAAGTAGGATGCATGTTTGTTAAAAAAAACATACATACAGTTGGTGCAAGGTGTCTAAGTCTATACAACAATTTGGTAAATCCACCCAACTTATATATATGTATATATATATATATATATATATATTGAAAGCTCAAATAGTGTGAAACACTATAGCTAATTTAGACCCCCAATTTTAAATTATGACTTAATTACTTTTACTCTAACTTAACTAAATGCGAAACAAAATTAAATGAGTCGTAATAAAACCAGAATACTACTCTAAGGTATAAGCATGTACAATAAACAATAAATGTAAAGCTTAAAAAGTAGGAAAGAGAGATGTAAATACAAGATAACATCGAGACGTATTATCAAAGATGAAACCGAAGTACTCAACGAAAAACCTCTCTGCAGCCCTCCAAGCCAAAATGAATCCACTAGTGAATAAAGTTGGAGTACAAGAATATCAAAAAAGCTTTCCAAGCCAAATCTACCCAATGTACTTGAACCCTCTAAGTTCCAGCTACCAACAAACTTCATGGACCCATGTCTTCACTAGTTATCTAGATCCTGCAATTAGTTCCAAATTGCATCCACCAATCAATGACTTCTTCCGATGCTTCCCATATGCACCAAAACTTCTCTCAACACTTAGATTGGGTGAGGTAAGTGTTTGGACTAAGAACTTTTTAAGGATGTGTAGATGGAGAGGTAGGAGTAAAGGTAAACTTTAGAGAAATGGTGTAGATGATTGTGGGTATACAATCTCTATCTCTCAAGTGTGTAGATAGGGTTTTCTCTCACAAAATTTCCTTAGAAAAAATCTTTACAATTTCGTGGGTAATGAGGGCTTCTATAGAGTTGGTAAAAATATTTAAAAAAGCACACTTAAAAAGCTCTAGGCAGAGAGTTTTGCGGGTCACTCGAGACATGGTTTGAGTCGCAAAGTAACTTGTGAAATCCAGCCTGGCATAGAGACTCTTTAGATTCCAACATGTGCTTTTCACGCGGCCTTTCGTGGGTTGGCACTTGCGAGCCAATCGTAAGCTAGTCGCGAAATCTTCTTCTTCATAGAACTTCACCAATCTCTCACACACAACTCTTACATTAAATCCCATAGAAAATACAGGAAAATTATTGAACAAAAATATAATCAAATTTGATACGAAATTAAAGCTAATATAAAAATATAGCTGTAAATCACAACATTACACACACACACACACACATATATATATATATATATACACACACATATTATGTCCCTATCTTCTTCTCCTATCATTTCTAAGTTGATAAAAATTTTAATTTGATTACAGTCCAAATTCTTCATATACAATTCCATAAGTTGATAATTCAATTTTATTTAATCCTTTTATTATTATAATTTATAAGTCCTTAAAAAATCAAGAAAAAAAAATTTACATTTCAAAGATGTATATAGCAATCCAAACCTTTTCTCTTGGTTATTGAAATCAACAAAATTGTACAACCTTTTTATCAAAGAAGTATATTTCAAATACTCACCTTAGGGATTTCTGTTATAGAATAAATTTTTAGTTAATAATCCTTTTATTATTAATTTATTTTGAATTTTGGTTTCACATTAATATTTCATATCAACATAAATTGTTTTTTAAAAAACAATCATAGTACATGTATACAACTACTAATAGTCTAGAGAGGTGCTACGTCTACAACATTTTCACAACAAATTATAGGTATTTAGTTGTTATTGTTTCTAATTTGAACCTGCTAATGAAATTACTTTTCTAACCTACCAATAATACCCGTAACAACCTGCCATATAGGATTTGTTGTGGATATAGCATTTCTTAATATCTAATATCAACATTTAATTTTATTTTTTATTTTTTAAAATGACCTCATAGATAAACACAAAATTATAATTATTCTTATCGATTTTATTCTACACATCTCTATCAATTTTTTAGATAAGTACAAAAAATTAGTTTTTTTTTTCCTAACATTGCACATATATTAGACTTCATTCTCTCAATTTCTTCTCTATAACTTTTTTTTTATTTTTTTTATTTTAAATAATAACTTCTTTGTAACTTTGAGTTTATGTATTGATTTAAATTTCTTTATTTTCGATGCCTCATTTAAGTTACTTCATTAATTTTATTTTTTCAAAATTTGTCATTACTTAAAATATTTTATAATTTAGATTGTTCTTAATTATTGAATTGAGGTTTCCACTTAAATATGATTTCAATTATTGTTTTGGATAGTTCTTTTTGAAACCATTATTTTGGATAGTTTTTACTTATTCAATTCAATGTTTTTCTATTTAAATATATGGTGGTGATTAATTGAGCCCTAAACCTCAATATATATATATATATATATATATGCATTTCATAATACCTTACTTTCACATAATATGCATTTATTATATAACTTAAAAAGTAAAATACTCATTTATTTTCTTTACCTATTCTATTATCTAATTTTAAGTTAATTATTAAATAAAAACTATTTACATATGAATTTTGATTAAGTCATTCATCACATGGGCATAATACTATTATATATAAAAGTTGGGTTTAAAACTTATATAATGCAAAAATAATATATATATATATATATATATATATGCTTCAATCATCGGTATCATTGTTTGACCTATTCGGACTATTATTTAATTTATTATAAAACTATTTGAATTTGGGAAGAAAAATGTACGGATAGGATAGTATAGGATAGGAATCATAGGATAAAGGAAAGAAGCGTATTTAACAAATGCTTCCATATCTCCCCTGACTCCGACCTAAGCATTTCTGCTTTCACACCTTCCCCCCCCAACACACACACATGTTGTAGCAGTTTATATTAAATAATTACATTTTTGGAAAATGGCTCACCAGATGGAGGGGGTTTTGTGTATTTTTGTGAATGGTGTACTTTGTTTACATTTTTTTAAAGGACTTTTGTTCAGGATCCAATCGGCACCGATTCAACCAGCCAGAACCGAGCTGATCCGACCTCTACAAAGCTCCACCGTAGGTATCGGCGTGGTGGTTGGAGGAGATTCAGGCATACCGACGACGGCCGGTGTGGCGATCGGCAGCTATTTTACACTCCGACGAGAAACTGCACCGCACCGAGTATATATATATATATATATATATATGCTATAATTTTACATATGTATGATCTATTGTCTTTCAGTAGAAAGAATGCAAGAGAGCTGTTCTCAAAAAAAAAAAAAAAAAAAAAAAGAATGCCAAAGAGTTGGTTTGAGAGAGGCAAGGAAGAAGGGAGTACGGCGCTAGAGAAAGTGAGAGCTAGAGATGTTGGGTTAAGAACGTTAGGGCTTTTTTTATATAATTTAAATTTGATACCAAAATGATGCGTTTTGAGCCTGGCATTAATTTTAATATCAGTTCCAAAACTACGTCATTTTGGTATCAGCTTAAAAAAAAAAAAAAAAAAATTCAAAACTACAACGTTTCAATTTAAACCCTAAAATTATTACATACCCAACTCTCACTTTCTCAACAGTCGCCCAGCCTCTCCCTCTCCCATAAATGTCTCCTCCTTGCCTCTCTCTTTCTCTCTCTTCACTCTCTACCTCCGCTGCTGCTGCTTGCTGCCACTGTATTATGCCCCCTGAACTACAATTCTTGGAGTTCCACTTTTGCTCTCTCTTTTTTGCTATTCTCAGGAAGTTTTATAGAAGATTTTGAATTTTATGCTTCTCCTTACAATGCTTTCATTGAGGTTTGTTTATGTATTTTATTTTCAATAGTTTTTATTTATCTTTTATGGATTCAGTTTTTTTGTGATTTGAAATCGAATATTTTTGAGAGAATTTGTGTGTTTTCCTTTGTTTCCTTTTCTTTTTATGGAATATTTGAATTTTTGAATGATTATGATGGGGTTTGGGTTGTTAACTGCATTGTGTTTGATTCTTAAGAAAATAGAGGAATTAACCGAACTAACCACTCCGAACCGGTATGGTGCACCGCACTTTGTGTAGACCAATGCCAAACCCTTCATAGATGAGGTGCGGTCAAGCATGAGAGAAAACCGCACCTTATAAGTGTGGTGCAAAAAACCCTCCAATAACCCGCCGCACCGCACCGTGTACGGGCCTAAAAATAACTATGATAATCAGTCTTTTATTTTCCACGAAAGGTCAATGATTCTTTATAAAAAATATAATAAAAAATAGAAAGGTTTATGTGGCATGGAACCATGGCCATGTGGGCTTGGAGCAGTGAGTTTTGGCTTTTTTGTTGTTATTTTTTTATTTTAGAGTAAGACTGAAGGGAGCATTTTAGGCTTTTTATTGTTTTAGCAGTGTACCATGAAAAAATAACAAAACAAAACAAGAAAAAATAACAAAACAAAACAAGAGCTTCATGCAAAAAGAATAAAAAACAAGACAGAGATGCCCACATTGGATGAGCAAGGTTGGTGAAGTTTTGGAATCGGAAAAGTATTGTCTTACAGTAGCTGAGAGTGCCTGAGACCACTTACGAAACAATGGTGATCCAAGAAAGTATAAAAGCATGCCTTATGGCTAGTCCTGATGACTACCAGCTCAACCTCCTACCCAGAATCCGAATATTTCACCATGGCTGCCCTGTTCATGTTGTTTACCATCCTTGACATCCGACCCCCACCAGAGCCACCTGTTCCAACCCTCTATCCATCACCATTTCCCACCCTTTCTCCACCACTGCCACCGCCACCACCACCGCCAACGTCTACGTTTTCTCCACTCCCACCTTTTCCCCAGTTGCCCCCTTTCACTCCATCAACCACACGGTCACCACCAAGACCAGGTCAACAAGAACTCATCAAATGGTTGCGGTTCGTTGCTATGTATATCTTGGCTCCAACAACCATCATCACAACGATTGCTCTCATTGCTAAATACATCCGGCCTCAGCCGCCGCCAGTAAGCGTATTCGATATACCGGAGCGTGTGAGCTTTGCAATAAATTGCACTGATGAGAGTTTGCCTATAGAATGGTGTAAATTGCGGCAGTTGATGGGATTGGAGGAGTGCGATGCGAAAGCTGTAGTGCCTAGGGATTGTTGTAACTGATTTTTTTTCCTATCTGTTTGGATTTTTTTTTTATTACTCAATTTTTACCCATTTGGTCCGATCTGACTCATCTGAGTATTTGGGTATTAGAGGTTCTGGGTTTTTTTTTTTTTTTTTTTTTTTTTTTGTGTGTAAATTTAGTTTTGGAGTGTCTGTGGGTTTGTTTAGAAGCAGTGTTGAAGTATGGCTATTTAAAATGATGTCAAAATTGTGGTTTAAAAAGTATTTTGAAATCATAGTGATGTATTTGTGGTACGTGTGTATATATATATATATATATATATATTTTTTTTTTAATGTGTTGCTTTTCTAACATGATGAATAAAATAAATATTTTTATTCAAAGAAAGAGAATCTCCCACCCATGACTTTCCAGTCTCCCCTTCTTCTTCGGCCCATCTCCCTCTCTGCAAGTCCAAGCTTGAACAACCCACTTAATCCGTGCAAACCCAACTAAATTAATCCCAAATTGCTATTGATGCATCACTGGCCATCGAAACCCAGAAAAAAATAATAAATAAATAAAAGAAAGACTTTGGTCCTTCTGTGCAAACCCAAACCAAAACACCTCTAAATTCTGTAAAGGCCAATCAGTTGACTAGTACTTAAAACTAAGTGTGCGTTTAGCATTGACTTAAAAGCCAGCTTTTTGTTACTATTTAGTTCATTTTTGTTATTATTTAGCTTATTTTTGCTATTATTCATGGGTCCTATTGCACTTTTTAGTGCTATTTATGGGTTCTATTGCGGTCCAGCTGCTCACTATGGCCTTTAGAAACTTGTTTGGAGGAATGCCAACAATCTTTGAAGTCCTGGAATGCTCATACCTTTGGTCATGTAGGAAAGCAAGTGGCTACAATACAAAAAAAGCTCCAGATACTTGAAGCAATGAAGGGTAATGGGACGGACCTGGAGGAAATCCATGCAACAAAATTGGAGCTTAATAGGTGGCTGGGAATTGAAGAGGAAATGTGGCATCAAAGAAGCAGGAACAATTGGTTAAAGGCAGGAGATAGAAATACCACCTTCTTCCACACTAAGGCCACGAACAGGTACCAGAGGAATACTATTAGTAAGATTATGGATGCAAATCACAATTGGCTGGAGGATGTAGATCAAATTGGGCAGACTTTTGTGCATTATTTTGAGGAGCTTTTTACCACTTCAAAGCCAAAGGTGGAGCAAGAAATGCTTGATGCAATCCAACCCAAAGTCACTGCTAGAATGAATTCTATTCTTACACGGGAATTTCAAGCAATGGAGGTGGAGAAAGCTCTAAAACAAATGCACCCGCTAACGGCTCCTGGTCCAGACGGTATGCCACCTTTATTTTATCATCATTTTTGGCCTACTGTTAAATCTATTGTTATCCATACTGCACTTGATTTTCTTAACCATGGTATATCCCCTCCTAAATTTCATGATACTCACATTGTGCTTATTCCCAAAACGAAAAATCTGGAAAAAGTAACGGATTATAGGCCAATCTCTTTATGTAATGTTGCTTACAAATTAGCTTCAAAAGTTGTGGCAAACAGGATGAAACCGGTGCTGCAGGAAATCATAGGAGAGAACCAGAGTGCCTTTGTGGCGGAGCGCCTCATCACTGGCAATGTCCTGGTGGCTCACGAAATGATGACTCATATCAGCAAGAAGAGAAAAGGAAAATGTGGCGAAATGGCCATAAAACTGGATATGAGCAAGGCGTACGATCGGGTTGAGTGGGAATGTTTGAAGCAGATTATGATGAAGCTCGGATTTCATATGAATTGGATTAGCACGGCGATGAGATGTGTATCTTCGGTGAAATATGCAGTTCAAATTAATGGGCAACCATATGACTTGAATAAGCCATCACGAGGGTTGAGACAAGGCGATCCATTGTCTCCGTATCTTTTCCTGATATGCGCCGAGGGTCTTTCAGCATTACTACATCAGGCGGCATACAGGAAAATAATTAAAGGGGTGGCTGCTTCTGTGAATGGTCCTAGAATATCCCATTTATTTTTTGCCGATGATAGTTTGGTGTTTGGTCGAGCAACAGTGAATGAAGCCATGGAAATTCTACGGATCCTTAAAGTCTATGAGGTCTCCTCTGGTCAACAGCTTAATTGTCACAAAACTTCCTTATTTTTCAGCCCAAACTCGGACAATGGAACCAAAGAAAGGGTGAAAACGATGTTTGGAGCTCAGGTTATTAAACCTCATGAAGCATACCTAGGTCTGCCATCACTTGTGGGAAGATCCAAGAATAATACTTTTGCCCAACTTAAACAGAGAATGGCTAATAAGGTCTCGGGTTGGAAGGAGAAGATTTTGACGCCTGTTGGGAAGGAAGTTCTGATTAAGTCCGTAGCTCAAGCCATCCCCTCATATACAATGAGTTGTTTCCTGCTGCCTAAGAATCTATGTGATGAACTGACTAGGGTGATTAGACAATTCTGGTGGGGACAGACTGGGAATGAGAAGAAAATAGCATGGCTGAACTGGGATATGATGTGCAAGCCTAAAGACATAGGAGGTCTAGGATTTCGGGAGCTAAGAAGTTTCAATTTGGTGCTCTTGGCCAAACAGGGATGGAGGCTTCAAACAAACTCCAATTCTCTATTTAGCCGAGTGTACAAGGCCAAATACTTCCCACATTGCAGCTTTGCAGAGGCAAAAATAGGTCGAAACCCGTCCTATGCGTGGAGAAGTTTAATGGCAGCGCAAAACATAATCCAGAGAGGCATGCGGTGGCAAGTAGGGGATGGAAAGAAGATACGAGTGTGGCATGATAAATGGGTTCCTAGACCTTCAACGTACAAGTTGATAACAGCAGAAAAACCAGAGTCTTCAAATGCTCTGGTTTCGGAGCTCATAAACAGAGCAACAAAAGAGTGGAATAAAGACAAAATAGAAAGCTGGTTCATTCCCGAAGACAGAGAAGCCATTCTGAAAATCCCTTTGAGCTCAAGCTGCACACAAGACAGATTAATTTGGGCCGTGAATAGAAGTGGGAAATTTACGGTTAAAAGCGCTTACGCACTGGCGTTGGAAGAGAAACTTCATGATACTAATGCAGATTGCTTAGATGATTCAGTTAGGAGGAAGATTTGGAAGACCATATGGCAGATGAAGACCCCACAGAAAATAAAACACTTTGCTTGGAAGGCAGGCCGTGGAATCCTTGCCACAAAATCCAGCTTAGCTCAACGGAAAATTCTTCAAGATAGCACGTATGACCTCTGTGGACAGGAGGACGAAACAATATGCCACTTACTGTGGACTTGTGAACACGCTAAAGAGGTTTGGCAGAATAGTAAATTCGCTTTACCATTTACTATTTCGTCGCACTGGGGTTTTTTGGATGTAGTCGCGAATTTACAGAGGAATGAACACATGCGGCCTGGACAGCTGGAGCAGTTCATCACGATCTGTTGGGGTATATGGAAGAACCGGAATGATCTTCGGATGGGTGGTAAGGGACGGGCAGGCAAAACAGTGTGGCGGACTGCCATGCACCTGGTAGAAGAGTTCCGAGCTGCAAATGATGGCAAAACAGAGCATCAGGCCAAACTGGAGCTTCCGATCTCTTGGCAACCACCAAGCCAAGGATACTATAAAGTAAACTTGGACGGTGCGGTCTTCTCGAAGAGGAACCAGGCGGGGGCCGGAGTGATAATAAGGGACGGCGCCGGTGAGGTGATCGCTGCTTTAAGCAAGAAATGGAAGTGTCCGTTGGGAGCAATAGAAGCGGAAGCTAAAGCTTTGGAAGCTGGAGTTGAGTTCGCCAAAGATGTTGGTATTAGAGAGGCAGAATTTGAGAGTGACTCTCTGTTGGTTTGCAATGCTCTACAAGGACTGGGTTCACCGCCTTCCTCAGTGGTGAATGTGCTTGCCGGGGTGATGAACCAGATGTCGTATTTTAGACAATGGAAAGTTTCACACACTAAACGACAGGGAAATGTCCCTGCTCACTTACTAGCTCAACACACCAAATACGTTGAGGATTATATTGCATGGCTAGAGGAATGTCCTAGCCTGATTGAACATGCTTGTGCGCATGACAGGAATGTAACTTGATGATTTGATTTTAATAAAGTGACGCATTTCTCATCAAAAAAAAAAAAAAAAGTATTTTGAAATCATAGTGATGTATTTGTGGTACGTGTGTATATATATATATATATATATATTTTTTTTAATGTGTTGCTTTTCTAACATGATGAATAAAATAAATATTTTTATTCAAAGAAAGAGAATCTCCCACCCATGACTTTCCAGTCTCCCCTTCTTCTTCGGCCCATCTCCCTCTCTGCAAGTCCAAGCTTGAACAACCCACTTAATCCGTGCAAACCCAACTAAATTAATCCCAAATTGCTATTGATGCATCACTGGCCATCGAAACCCAGAAAAAAATAATAAATAAATAAAAGAAAGACTTTGGTCCTTCTGTGCAAACCCAAACCAAAACACCTCTAAATTCTGTAAAGGCCAATCAGTTGACTAGTACTTAAAACTAAGTGTGCGTTTAGCATTGACTTAAAAGCCAGCTTTTTGTTACTATTTAGTTCATTTTTGTTATTATTTAGCTTATTTTTGCTATTATTTATGGGTCCTATTGCACTTTTTAGTGCTATTTATGGGTTCTATTGCATTTTTTGGTACTACTCATGGGTCTCACTGTACTATTCCAACTACCTTTTAGCTTTATTTAAAGTACTTTCAGGAAAAAAATTTCAATTTCAACTAAATAAGATGTCTTAAACAGACTCTTAATTAGGTAGTTTGATTTTGGTTAGTGCATTGAACCCATGGCAAGGTAGATTGAGTTTTGTCGTTTACAAATTACCCATTCCTTTGCTTCTTAGTTTCACAGTGATGGCCATTGATTCAAACATCCCACAGAGAGAGAGAGAGAGAGAGAGAGAGAGAGAGAGAGAGAGAGAGAGAGAGAGAAGAGAGAGAGAGAGAGAGAGAGAGAGAGAGAGAGAGAGAGAGAGAGAGAGAGAGAGAGAGAGAGAGAGAGAGAGAGAGAGAGAGAGAGAGCTAATTACAATAATGCCACTCAACATTATAACTAAAAAACTGAAAACTACTACGGAAAGTTTTCTAAGTACAGTGTTAAACACTCTAAATTGAGAATTGTGATTCAAACACTTCTAAATAAACACTCCAACCGAACATGTTTCTTTTCTTGGGCCCTATAGTTTTCAGTGTTTTAACACTAAAAACTATTGTTTGAACACTGATACCAAACAGGCCCATTTAGGTGAACTATTTCTTATCTCTGTTCTATATTGGTTTGTTATTACATTGTTAAGGTGCATTCTTTCTTTTTGAGGTTAGGTTTGACAAGGTGTGGAAAAGTTGGATAGTCTTTTGTGTCCTAAAGTGGGTTCTTTCCCAAGAATTACAACCTTATGTTGTTAGGTCCCTTTTAAGCTTACCACAATTTATAATTCTTTCACTAAAATGATGGAGATTGGAGAGGCCTTTTCAATTGATAACAAATCATTTTAGAAAAGTTTTGACACCACTTTTTTAGAAAATATAATACACATCAAAATAATTAATTTTTTTCACATAAAAGTTTTTAAAAATATTTCCTAAACTAATGCCCTTAGGTATAGTTATTAAACTTGGACTAGACATTGACCCAGTCTATGAGCCGTGTCATTGGATCACTGGTTCAACTAGTGGGTCAACAGTTTGAATCACACGGTCAAATAAAAAGGTTTTAAAATTTTAAATATATATAAATAAAAGAAGAGGAAAAAGAAAGTCAAAGAGTTAAATCAATAATAAAATAAAGCCCCCCCCCCCTCCCCCCCCCCCCCCCAAAAAAAAGAAGGTCTATGCATAAATTATATAGGATATACTCATAGCTACGTGCTAACTAGTTTTGTGAATTTGAAAAGTGCATTTTTATTTATTTATTTAGGTTTTCTATTATTTAAGTTATCATATTATCACACCTTAAACTATAAAGAAGTCAATGAGATTGACCTATTAACGTTATTTTACATAATTCACAAACCTAGTTGGGTTATTAAAACTCAGCCTAACCACACAGTTTGCTTAGAACTTGCTAGGTTTTACTAGTTTTGATTGGGTCTTTTGCACATCCGATCCAATTAATGACCTAGACTGGTCTATGTGTCGAGTCATCGTGTTACCAGGCTAGGTGCCCTTAGGGCATCTGTTAAAATTTCCCTACTTTTATCAAGAGTGTGTACATCTAAAGACTAAGAGCAACTTCGACAGCCTAGCCAAATTTTCATCTCATTTAGAGAGTAAATAGTTTTTTCTACCTACATTTTTAAATATATTTTTCAATAGAAACTCTATCTTTTCCATTGTTGTAAAAATCAGACCGGACTGGCCAATTCAATCGGTTGAAGAAGGAAATGGTCAAAACTGGTCAAGAACCAGTAAAAACCAAGAACAGGTCCCTTTTCTAGTGCTTTTGCTAGTTCGGTTTTTAAAACCATGATCTTTTCATCCCCATTTAAATATTATTTATTATTATTATTTTTATTATTCCCAAAATCTGATACACTTTATCATTCAACAAACACCCAAATCTCTTTCCCATTTTCATTAATCAACAACATTCACAAGTCAAATCTCTTCTACCTAGAATTTTACCAACCAAACTGATTCAAAGCTTTCTTTTGCTAAGATTTTATCAACTATAACATCAAAATCATTTATTAGAAAGAAAAGACCCAAATCTTAAGTCATAGAGAGTGAGAAATAGAGGTGGTGGGTTGAGAGAAACAAAGAGAAAGAAACCCAAATTTTTTGCTCAGATTTCATCAACCAACAACATCAAAATTGTTATATGTGTTGGGTTGAGAGAAAAAAAAAGAGGAAAAAGCCCAAATTTTTTGGTTAGATTTCATTAACCAACAACATCAAAATTGTTCTGCGTTGCTGTGTTTTATCAAAATTAAAAGAAAGGATCCCAATGGTGCTGGTTGGGTTTTATGTATTTAGATTCAATTGGTAGTGTTGTCGTGTTGGGTTTTATGTCGTTGGGTTCCATTTGTGGTGGTTCTAACTTCGATCAAATGGTGACTAGATTGGATTTGGAGAGAGATGTTTCAGAAGGAGAGAGACATTTGAGTGTAAGAGAGGGTTGGGTATTTTTGAGAGAGAGAGAGAGAGAGAAGTTAGGAATGGGGGACAGAGAAAAAAATTGAATAAAAAATGAAGCATTTTGATATTTTATTGGATTAAATTCATATGGAGCGCAAAATGGAGTAGTTTGAATTTTGCATTTTGAAAAGGCTGTTGAAGTTGGTTTATTGTGTGTTTGCTCTCCAAAAATAGGTTTAAATAGCTTATTGGAGATGCTCTAAGTATTGGTAATAGAATAATAAAACTAACGGGTTTTACCTAATACACAATGGCAGAGCCAAAATCTCAGTTTAGAAATGCAAGATTAAAAGATAATATATTAAAAAAACCAAAAAATATTAATCAATATATATATATATATATAAAATAAATGAAAATTGTAAAAAAAAAAAAAAAAAAAAAAAAAAAAAAAAAAAAAAAAAAAAAACACTACCATACCTAGTTCAATTTACTCAATAATCTTCAAATTTTTTTTTTTTTTTGGTATATCAAAATTGCCATATGATTTTTCATTCCCAATACTTGAACTCATTATTATGATCATATTTCTCCATAATCTTGATTATCTAAAAGTATATGCCAAATATAATCCATTCTTACACACTAACAATCAAAGTAAGTAATTAATCTAAATTCCTAAAGTTTAGACATCTATTTTTTTTTAAATCAATCAAAAAGTATTAAGAATATAGCAATATAACTACAAAATAGTATATATATATCTCACTACCTTACTTTTTCTATGTTAGAGGCTGCTTTCTTCAAAGTGATAGGTCCCTTTTATTTTTTCCTATGTTGGTGGCCATTTCTTTAAACTTTGTTTGGTTGGGGGATAGAAAATGGTGGGGTGATGAAAAAGTTGAAGGATAAAAGATATGTAGGTTTTTTTTTTTTTTAATTTTTTTTTATGTTTGATTGGTTGAGCTGGAAAAGAAGTGAAAAAGAGAAATCTTTGAATAGAGTTTATTACACACACAATTCAAAATCTTTTTCATGTGTGTGTAACATGTGTGTAATAGCTAGTTTTTATCCAAAATATTTTATTTGATTGAGAAGAAAAATGAAAAAAGAGAAAGAAAATGCAATTTGTATAAATTTACTTCAATGCCCTTATAACATTTGTCATGATGACAATCATTTCATGTACAAAGATAACATTCGAAGAAAGTTGGGAAAACAACAAAACATAAAAAACCAAAATGCGTCGAAGCAGAAGTTAAAAATTGAATACAAAATAGCTTAAAGTCATTTATTTTTTTCTCTTGATGTAAAATATACAAATGTTGTCTTTTTTCCTAACCCCAAAGTTGGAGTATTTTACTGCAAATAATTCAACATTTAACAAATGCTTCCAGACCTCCCTAGCTCTATCCTAAGCATTTTTGTCAGAGTTAAGATAAGGAATTAGTCAAATGTGTAATATCACATTAAAAATAAGAGAGACTTTTTATTATTATTTATAAGTATGAAAATTAATGGGTTGAAATTAGTTGTAGACATAACATTTGTCTTTATTAGTAGTTGGATTTTTTTGCATGTGTTTTTTTGTGATATATTTTTAGTGTTTTTTGAAGCGGGATTTTTTATTGAAGAAGAAAAACAATTAGTGTTACCGTTAAAAGATGATAAGAAAATTTGATATAGAATCTCAATTTTTGTAATAATTTATTTTCACATTAAAATTTATGTATAAATAATGAAGTGTGTAGACACTCAATTTTACACCCATGATTTAATCAAGGAGAATGACTTGAATGACCATCCATGTACCCCAAAAAGAATGATTGCATTACATGTATCAATTTGTCTTTACATTACATGCATCAATTCATTCATTGCATATCATAAAATTGATCTTGATATTCTAACGGTTGCAACAGTGTTTCCGGTTTTCAAATCGGACCATCGGATCGAAAGATATCACATGATCAAGTTTGTACTGTCAACATGTATTGTGTCTAGGTGGAGTCGACCACACATGATTAATTTAAATTATTTATGATTGGTTAAGAAATTAAAATTAATTAAATAATTTTGTGATTGGTTGATAATTAGTATTAAAAATAGGGATGCATGCATATGAATAAAAGGGATGATTGGATAACGATAAAATTGTGGATAATTTGAACTTCATAAAGATTTATTTTAGGGTATTTATCTACAAGATAATTGTTCTTGAAAAAGCTTGAATTATCTAGATTAGAGATTAAAAAAAAAAAAAAAAAATCATAGACTAAGGATGAAAGTACGTCTAGGTGCAAGGACTGATCAAAAAACCTTAAAAGGGGAGTCCAAATGGCACCCGAACATGAAAGAGCGTTTGGTGTCCAAGAGCCCATTCGGCACTTTTGGAGTGTCGAACAACACTTTAAAAGGGTTGAATTGGCTCCTTTTGGGCTTTAGCCCAACGGCCTTCAGGTGACGATAAGACACACCCTTTTCGATCTTTTCGCAAATGGATGTGTCCAGATTCACATCCTAATCATCCATGCCTATTTTTTAGAGTCTTCTGGCCTCTATAAATAGAGATTGAATCTCATAATTCAGCACCTTTTTTTTACGCTCTGAAAGGCATACATTTTGAGACTCTCAAATTGCTAATCCTTTTTGAGATTTGTTGCTTAAATTAGGGTTTTTAGGTTTCAAAGATAACTGAATAAGTTTCTTGGAATCCTAAAACATCCTCTCAAGAACAAGGAGTGCTCATGCAAGAGGTTGTTGTCAACCACCCTTTCTTGTTCTTATGCTTCTTGTTTATAATGATGAATTTTATTTTTTTTTATTTTTTTATTTTTTTATTTTATCTTTGAATTATTAATCATTGTTTTGTTTAAAGCATGATTGTTTTTATGCAATTGTTATAATCTCTTTCTTGAATGTCAATAATCTGCATGTGAACAACTCTTTTTCTTAAAATAAAGTCAGATCTGCATTTTCATTAGATGTAGATCTGACTTTTTCTTAAAATAAAAAAAGATCTGCATCTTCATTAGATGTAGATCTGACTTTTTCTTAAAATAAAAATGGATATGTATCTTCATCAGATGCAGATTTGAATTTTTCTCAATTAAAAATTGATTTGTATCTTTCTTAAATACAGATCTGATTTTTCTTAACATATGCAGATTTTTGAAATAAAGAAAAAGATTAAACATGATTGTGTTTGTGTTTGTTTTATTTAATTCATGTTGCATAAATCTAAATTATGAGTGAAACTCTCTTCTTAAAAAATCTTTTTCATTCTTTTAAAACATTTAAAAAACAAATATGATATTTTTCAAACCAAAAGACTTTATTTCATGTATCACAGATCAGAATTTTTATCTCCAAAACCCACCTTTTTTATTTATTTATTTATTATTTTTACATACTAGACAACAGATCTGGTATTTTGACAAATCAAAACAGATCTAAATTTTTTTAAACTAAGGAAGAGACTTCAATCATAAATAAATTTGTATGATTTAATTTTCGTGTCACATGTTCAACATATCATTCATAACATGCATACAAAGGTATATTGGTCACAAGAGTCTTGAAGACCAGACTTTATCTGGATGGAATGGGTGCCTAACACCTTCCCATTCCGTTATCTAGCCTTCGGATTTAGTTCATTGGTTAAGTAGATCTAGCCTTGTCTTTACTTTTTATTTTGGGTAGAATGTAAATAGGACAAAAAGCCATGTAATTATTTGATAGTTTATAACTAGGACCCAAAGCCATGTGATTTTCAAGTTTATCAAATATGTAATTTTTATTCAATCAATGAAGAGAATGATTCAATCATGTACTTAGTTTTTCTTATTTTTTTTAATTTTTTTTAATAAAAAATAAGTAGCGGCTCCACACCAGTTATCCAAAAAGAGAGGTGCCCTAAAAAGAACTCTAAAAAATCTCTCTTTTTTGAGGGGCACTTTTTTTGAGGTCTCTCACAAAGTGTGAAGATGATTATATAATAAACATTTTCAGCAAAAATGATTATATAATAAATGTTCATAATATTGTTCTCAATTACTACGATTCAAAAAAGTTTTGGTTTACCGTAACTAGTATAACATAAATTTATAAAAACTACTATTGGTAATTATTAAACTAGTAACCATCAAGGGAAATTACATTTTTCTACCGTAAGTTATATTCCAATTCAGACTTTGGCCCCTAAACACACACACACACACAATTTGAATTGAAATTGTCACTTGAAATCACAATTTCAATTCAAATTGTGTGTTAAGGTTGTGCGAAATAGATGTGTGTAATAATTACTACTCTCAAAATAATTTATTTTTTACCCACACCAACTACAACCCATTGCTACCACCAACTCGGACCTAGCAAAAACCCACACTGATGGCCAAAACCCAAAACCAAATCCACCTCCAACAAAATTGAAACTGCTGACATGGTCACCACAAAACCAAAGCCACCTCATAGCACCCACATCATGGACAACCCTAAGACCACTGCCATGACAACCCCAAAACTGCTGTCATAATAAACACTAACAATCCACCGTAGCCACGAGAAATATTGACAATCCACCCTAGCCTCGACAACAAAACCAAAACCAAACCTAGCAACACCAACGTTAATAACCGACCCTAGCCACAACAATCATTGCCTCCACTGCAACCACCCAAATATAAAACAATTACCTAAATCCAACAATGACAAGCAGTGCCGACTTAATGCTATAAGCAATTGATGCAGTCGCCTAAGGTCTCAAGTAAAAAAAAAAAAAGGCCCCCAAATTTTAACCAATAGGGCTATTTCTTTCATTGTAATAGTATTAAACTATTAATTAAGTCCAAATATTAACCAATAAATAAAATAATATTTTTTTATCAAATAAAAAAAAGAGAAAAAAAAGAGAGAGAAATGCTACGTCCACAACATTTTTCATAATATTTTTATAACAAATCATAAGTAGTAAGTTTTTATATGCTATTATTGATAGGAAAAAAAAAATTAGTGGTGGTTTCAAATAGAAAACAAGAATCAACTTAATACGTAGAATTTGTTGTAAAAATATTGTGAATATAACACTTCTCAAAAAAAAAAAAAAGAACAATACACAAAAAAATTCCCAACATTTTTCACAATAATTGAGTTAGCAAACTTTTACTAAAAATGTGCTTGGATACCGTTTATTTTGCTGAAAATTGAAAACACTATAGTAAAATAATTTTTAGATATGTAAATAATATCATGAGACAATTTTTTAATAAAAATTTTGTTGAAAAAAAAAGGTTTAAGAGTCTCGTAAATAATGTATGAGACTCACTAAAAAAGCCATCACAACCACATAAATGCGCTTCCAAAAAAAACCGCAAATGCAGACGAATTTCATCACTTATTGGCCGGATACAGCATATTTGTTTGGATTGGGCTGAAAGCTGCGACTGCATTTTAGCTTTCGAGTTTTGCCTTTTTTTTATTATTTTTTTTTATCAGCCGCAATATTTGGCTAAGTCTTTCGTGAACAGTGCACCCGTGTACTGTTCACGGGTCTCACAAATTACACTTTTCAGCAACTTTTTCATTAAAAATGGGTCCTATAGTATTATTTACACATTCAAAAATTATTTCGCTATAGTATTTTCAGTTTCAGTTTTCAGTTTCAACAAAAATAAGCTCAATCCAAACGGATCCGCATTTCTCCTACGTGCTTGCGTTTGGCGTTTCCAAACGGTGGGACCCACGACTACAGTAGCAACGCGTTAAACGCCAGGACTGAAGAAAAAACGCGTAGCTTTTTTCCTGAGCGCACCATTCAATAAAACAAACCATGCGTGTACTGTTCATGGCCCAATTCTGTTGGAGAAACGCGTTGCTACTTGAGAAGAGGCTGAACGGTGCGTTTTGGTATTTACTACACCTATCATCACCCACGAAACTCACAGAAGCTCTGATCACAACGACACAGTGCACGTTGGATTCTCGTCTCCAACGGCTAATTTCTCAGTACAACAATTCTGATTAGGTAATGCAAACTGTGTTGCTCTTAAATTGGAGGAGATTACAGTTCAACCTTAAACAGAGTCCTCTACTCCATCTGGGGATTACCTTTCTCCCTTCTTCAATCCAAAGCAATCTATAACCCCATGGTAGTTGGTGAAGTTAGTGGATACTGTGAAAAAAAAAAGTATAGTCTCAGCTCTTAGAGCAGAAAAATGAGTCGTGAGTCGGATATTGTTTTCTTATTTTGCATATTTGTTAGTTGAGTCGTGGCGGATCTTTTTTTTTTTTTTTTAATGAAATCTTACTGTCTTATCAAAAAAGAGAAGTTTTGTTTTCCTTTGGAATGGAGTTTTTTTCATGTTGTTTAAGAGATGGGCATTGGATGCATATGCCAGATGTTGATAGAGTTTGGAAGGGTAACCTTCTTTTGGGTCTGATTACCTTGCCTATACCCTTGGGTGGAAGCAATTATAAGAGAAGTGTTTTTAATTCCTTCAGGTGTCAACAGCACCTCAGGGTTCCCCCTCCCTCCATGCTCTGTCTTTCGAATTAATTTCCAAAATATAAAATAATTTTATTATTAATTATGTTTTTTTGACTACAAAATGCTTAAAATTTGAAATCGGAAAATATAGAAGTTCTTTTCTGTTTTTCTTATTTTTATTAGTTATATTACGAATTTCAATTACAAGATTTAAAATAAAATTTTAAATGAAGGCTAAGTATGTTTGTATGTTTAGGGACTATATAGCAACAAAAACAAGAAACAAATTATACTCATCTTTCTGCTATATTTTTTCCAAAATAAAATTTTAAATGAAGGCTAAGTATGTTTGTATGTTTAGGGACTATATAGCAACAAAAACAAGAAACAAATTATACTCATATTTTTGCTATAGTTTTTCCAAAAAATTTTAAATGAAGGCTAAGTATGTTTTTATGTTTAGGGACTATATAGCAACAAAAACAAGAAACAAATTATACTCATCTTTCTGCTATATTTTTTCCATTTTGACTCTGCCCTATAATTAATATACTTTGACGGAAAATAATTGAATTTTTTTTTTTTTTTTTTTGGATAAGAAACCAATACTTCATTTCATTTCAAGATTGAATAAACTGGTGTACATCTGAAAGAACTTCAGAGTTTATAATGGTTGGAGTTTCCTCCATCCATGTTACAAAGTCATTTACAGCTTGAGCATGCTGTGCAAGGCCATGAGCTGCTCTGTTTCCCTCCCTTCGCATGTGTTGGACTTCCACCGGTTGTAATTGCTGCATAATCTGAATTGTACTTGAGATGATGTTTGCAATAGTTATGGGAGGCTTTGTTGCCCCCTGTATAGCAGAGCATACCACCAAGCTATCACTTTCAAAAATTACCTTTTGGACACCAATATCTTTTTCAAAGCTAGCGGCAGCTTCAAGTGCTTTAGCCTCAACCTCCAAAGCACCCAACGGGACCTGTAGTCGTTTGCTCATAGCTGCGACCACCCTTCCTTGTTCATCACTTGCTATCACTCCAATGCCAACCCATTTTTGTTTTGAAAACACTGCCCCATCTGTATTCACCTTGTACCACCCATGTGGTGGTGGTGTCCATTTATTCTGGCATGGGTGAGACATCCTGAGTTTGGCTTACATTTTCTTGGGTTGAATAATTTTCCTGTAGCATTGTCATGGCTGTCCTATATATTGCAGCAGCTACAAGGTTTTTTCCCCTATACCTCTTTTCATTTCTATTTCGCCATAGACTCCACGCAATCATCAAAATCATATGCATCAGGTTTGAGTCTTGATCCTGATTCATTCCATTAAAACAAAGCACATCAGTAAAATCTCCTTTGCCCTCAATTCGATGAAGCAGATGACAATGGGTCCAAACTTCTTTGGCCTTCGGGCATTGACAGAGCACATGGAGGACAGTTTCGGGTTCAAGGCCACATTCTTCACAGGTTGGGTCATCAGTTACTTGCCTATGGAATAGATTCATTTTTGTAGGCAAAAAGTTTTGGCAAGCTTTACATCCAAAAACTCTAACCATATTTGGGACCTTTGCTCTCCGTAATTTCTGCCAAAAATGTTTCATGATTGAAGAATCTGAGCTCTCTCCCCCATCCTTCTTCTCACCACTTCTAGCTAAGTTATATGCACTCTTCACACTAAATTTCCCATTAGCAGCTGTTGTCCATACTAGTCTATCAGCTGGTAGTAATGTGCCTAAGGGGATGCTCAGTATGGAGTCAGCCTCGTGCTCCAGGAAGACTTCCCGGATCAGATCAGCTTTCCACTCTCCATTTTCTGCATCAATAAGTACACAAACCTTCGCTTCCATAGGTAGAATTCTCTACGGTGAGACTATGCAGTAAGTAGATGGAGTTGCAGTCCATTTGTCCTTCCATATGCTAATACTCTTGCCATTTCCCACCTGCCACCTAACCCCCTCACTGATTAAAGATTGGGCTGCCCAAATGCTTCTCCAAGCAAAGGAAGGGTGATGGCCTTTCTTAGCATGGATAAAATCATATTTAGGGAAGTACTTGTTCTTATAGACCAAATAGAAAAGAGAGTTTCTTCCTTGTTGGAGTCGCCAGCCTTGTTTTGCCAATAGAGCAAGATTAAATGCCCTCAAGTCCCTGAATCCCAAACCACCTTTGGTTTTTGGCTCACACAACTTATCCCACTTCATCCACAACTCGTCATCTCATCACATAAGCTGGCAGGCAACAAGAAGCAACTCATGGTATGTGCTGGGATGGCCTGTGCAACTGCCTTGATCAGCACCTTCTTGCCCGTATTGGATAATAGCTTCTCCTTCCATTCGGACAACTTATTTGCCAAACGCTCCTTTAGCTATTGGAAAGTATTTCGTTTTGACCTCCCCACCAATGATGGCAAGCCAAGGTATTTCTCGTGTTGCTTTATAACCTTAGCCCCAAACATTTCTTTGATGCGATTTTGAGTATCTGATGGAGTATTCCTACTAAAACAGAGGGCTGTCTTCTCCCGGTTTAGTTGCTGGCCAGTAGATAGCTCATATACTTGGAGGAGGCGTAGGAGCTCTTTACATTCCTCTAGGGTTGCTTGGCAAAACAACAAGCTATCGTCTGCAAAAAACAAGTGGGAGAGCTGTGGACCTTGTCTACATATGGAGCTACTATGAATTCTTTGCTCCAAGGCTGCCTTCTAGATCAATGACGATAAACCTTCTGCACACAACAGAAACAAATAAGGAGAGAGAGGATCCCCCTAGCGTAAGCCCCATGTTGGAGTTATAAGCCCTTGGGGAACCCCATTAATCCGAATAGAATAGGTAACTGATGAAACACACTACATGGTAATGTTAATCCATTTTGGATGGAAACCTATTCTTTTCATAATTTGCTCCAACCCCCCCCCCCCCCATTCAACTCTGTCATATGCTTTACTCATTTCTAATTTCAAAAGCCATTTCCCCCTTCAAACCACCCTTCCTTTGGCTAATGTGGTTCATAACTTCAAAAGCTACCAAAACGTTATCCGTGATGAGCCTATTTGCAATGAATGCACTCTGGTTCTCACTAATAATTGTTGGTAGAATAACCTTTAGTCTATTGGCTACACATTTTGAGGCAATCCTAGACACCACATTACTTAAACTAATGGGCCGATATTCAGTGATTTTCTTGGGGTTTTTAACTTTAGGGATAAGTGTGATGTGTGTTTCATTAAATTTTGGTGGTATAATACCTGAATTCAGAAAATCCAGTACACACTTTGTAACACAGTCACCAACAGTAGGCCAAAAATGCTGATAAAAGAGAGGATTCATACCGTTTGGTCCTAGGGCTTTCAGTGGGTGCATTTACTTGAGAGCCTTCCTCACTTCTACTGCTTGGAAGTCTCTGATCAATAGTGCATTCATGGGCTCCGACACACGAATATCTATAGCTTCAAGGAGTTCTTCCTGTACAGCGGCCTGATTGCTACTAAATAAATTATGATAATATCTTACTGCAATTCCCTTTACCACCTTTGGGTCCTCTTGCCACTGATTAGACTCATCCATTAAACCCGTGATAGTGCTCTTTCGTTTCCTACTAGAGGCTTTCTTATGGAAATATCGCATGTTTTTGTCTCCTGACTTTGCCCAGTTACTCCGGGATCTCTGGTGCCACATGTCCTCCTCCATGGCATAGAGTTTGTTCAATTCCATCCTTGTCTCTCTTATTTGTTCCTGCTTAGAGAGGCCCACTGCTTGCGTTTCTAGAGACTGTAATTTCCCTTATATACGCTTTATGTTCCTTCCAACATGGCCAAAAACTTGTGAATTCCATGTTGTTAAAGCTATCCTACATTGCTCCAGGTGTTTTCCCTTCCCATATGTATCCCTGTTTCCCATGCTTCTTGAACAACTTCCGCGCATTACTCGTGTTTAAGCCACATTGATTCAAAACGAAAGAGCTTCTTACCTCTTTTTTGTCTTAGGTTTTGTTCGAGTTTTAGCAGCAATATATAATGGTCAGACGCCGAGTTTGCTTGGTGATAAAGCCTTGCCCGTGGGAAAATTCCACTCCATTCAGTTGTCGCCACTGCTCTATCCAATCTTGCTCAAATACACCCATAGTCTCTCCTATCAACTGCCCAAGTGAACCAAGAACCAGTAAAACCTAAGTCTCTTAGTCCATTACTATCCAAACATTGCCTAAAGTTCGCAATCTGTCGACTAGATCTTTTAGCCCCTCCTTCCTTTTCATTGACACTCAAAACCTCATTAAAGTCACCAATACAGGCCCACGGCTTATCGAACCGTTACCCAAGTCTTGTCAAAACCGCCCATGATTCTAGTCTCTTATGTGTTTCAGGATTTCCGTAAAACCCAGTTAATCTCCATATCTCAATTTTGCTACTCGAATCAATCAAAGCATCAATGTATCACCGATCTATGAATTTTACTAAGACCTTCATATCAGACTTCCATAATAAAGCTAAACCCCCGCTTCTGCCTACACTTGGCACAGCAATCCCCTGTACCATGCCTATTTCATGTTGTACCCTTTTCATCTCATCCACTTCTAACTTAGTTTCCATTAGAAAAACTAAGCTGGTATCTTCTCTTTTTATTGCCCTCTTAAGGGCCTGAACTGCCCCAAGGGTTCCCAAACCCTCGACAGTTCCAACTCATAATACTCATTGTCCCCAGCGGGTTGCGTAGCAACCTCCGCCGATCCCAAATTTTTTTTAAAAACCTTACCCAAAGCAACCTCGTCGATGTCAATTTTTGCTCTTTTGTCCTGCAACCTGTTCGGATCCGTCTCTCCTAGTGGGAGTAGTAACTTCCTCTTTGGTCCTTCCTCCATTGAGCCTCCATCCATGGCCACCGTGGTTGTTGCCTCTCTATTAATTCGTCTCCATGTTCCCCTCGTGGTTTTTTGGAGAAAAACCATAGTTCTCTTTATCCTCAAGACCATCTCCGCTAGAATCCCCAAAGTGATTGTGTCTTCTGTTCTATCCTGGGATTTTTGGTGTTGTGTTATTTTTCAGCACAGGCTTCTTTGCTTGGACAGGCTTTTTTACACTGGTTACCTTTAGTGGGCCCGTATTAAAGGAATCTTTTTCTGCCTTTGCATAAGCGCCCAAGCCCATTGTTGAGCCCACCTTTATTTCCTCCTCTGGGTTTGGGTCCATTCCTTTTGTATCTCTACTAGCCCGAGCCTTCACCACATCAACTTTCCCTCCTTTGAATTCAAAACTGTCACCTGTACTCTTCGTATCTTCTGTCTTGGTCAGAGATCCCAGGATACCTGTTGCAGTAGTCACATTCTTCCCCAACTCCTCATTGATTTCTGCTAGTGTCTTTTCAAACATATCTCCATTACCCACTGACATTGATGTCCCCGTATTTTTCGACGTATTTTTAGTTTCGTGTTGGCTACGTTTTGCATCTTCCATCTCCGCCGTGAGTTCCACCTCCATTCCACCTGCCACCTCCATCTCATTCCTACTCCGATCTCCATCCTTCGTTGTGATGATCTCCATGGGCCTTTCACTAGAGCTGCTAGCCTTCCCTTTCTCCCTATTATTGACTTGTACCCTCTGAGGGTGTTGGAGATTATCTGGTTTCGCCCTTAACCATGCTCCATATTGCTGGTCATGTGGCTGTAGTGTGCCTCGACTTCGTAGCCATATCCTACAGTCTTTTTCATCATGATTCAGTTTGCCACACCAGTAGCAAAAGATCGGCAATCGTTCATATTTAAACGATACCCATACCGATGTTGGTCCTCCAAATTTAACTAGTCTTCCTCGACACAAAGGTTGAGCGGTATCCACTTTCACACGGACCCTAATATATTTACCGAAGAGATTTGCCGTCGCTGGGATGTCCACCTCTTCAGCTTCGCCCAACATCCTGTCGATCCTCTCTCCGGTTTCCTTTGTCATTCTTTTAGCTGGGATGTCATGAAGCTGAACCCAGAAACTAACCTTATCAAAACAAATATTTTGTATCTACTCCTCCTCACCCAACTTGTGTACTGCTAAAAGATACTTGTCAAACGACCACGGGCCATTTGTTAAAACACGAATCATGTCTGTCTCATCTTCAAATAGAAAGATTGCTTTATTCTCGCCAAGATCACGAACCTCAAAACTTAGGTCCGTCCTCCATGCACTTTTCAATGTATTTGCCACAGCTCCAAGGTTGACCCTCCTTTTCGTGAAGAACTTTGCCACAGCTCCAAGGTGCCCCCTCTTGCGCCCCCCCCCCCCCCCCCGACACAAAAGACCAAAAAAAAAAAAAATCAATTCACAATACCTTTTCTTAGTAGACTTCTCCTCCTACTACAATTCTAATATATAAAACCAATGGGTCCCATTTAATAATGATTAAAAAAAAAATCTCTACATTGAATAGGATAAGAGTCTGAACACACTACACAGTAGATTGATAGACTTTTAAAAACAAAAATGTACAACTATAATATAAAACAATGGGTCCCACTTGGTAATGATTAAAAAAATAAATAAAAAAAAAATATGTTTCATATTCATTAGTTTACTCATTAGTGACTTTGGCATTGATCTTACTAGTTGCAATAGCTACTGTTGAAATAGCTTTTTCGGCAATGAACATAATTAAAAATCGATTATGTAATCAAATAGGAGATTAATAGATGAATGATTGCTTAATCACATATATTGAGAAAAATATATTCAAGACTATTGAGAGTGAAGAAATCATGCAGCGGTTTCAAAATATGAAACATTATCAAGGGCAATTGAGTAAAATAAGCTAGGTGTAAAAAAATAAATTAAAGTTTACATTTTATATTAGATTCTGTATGACAATTACATTATAATATAGCAGTTTATTTATTTTATTATTAATATTGATTAATTTTTTACTTTTAATCTTGCCCCCCTGACCTAAATTCCTAGCTCCGCCACTGGCTCCAAGGTTGACCCTCCTAATACTATATAGTATATGTATACTAAAAGTATTGGAGAATCTAATTTTTGTAAAGATAAAGATTTTTTGATACCACATAAAGAACAACTTCACATTAGCTAACAACATGAGCCATACTAGGCCAACAGTACTGAATTGGCATATTTGTAGCCATCACGGCTAACTGCCAAACATTAGAAAGGACAAGCTTAGGTACAAAAATCAGCTTATAAACTAATCCCATCTGCTGAAGATGTGAAAGGTCTGCCATCATAATACTTTCCTTCCAATCCGGAGTTCTCCACCTACTGCAGACTTGGACCAGCTTTTTGCAACAACTTAGCAACAAAATTTGCTGATATCCTAGGCTACTAGCTTTGATGGAAGCTTCCACTAAGGCTTCTTGAAGTGCATCAGCCACAGAGATTGCAGCACAGCTCCTGATGCCCTTGAACACTATCTCACCACCTCTGTTCTTAGCTTCAAAGGCATAAGCAGTACCAAACTTTTTCCTCCTCCTTGCACTTGCAATTTTAATGATAATCTGCCAAGTCCTTCCAGCTGAGCTTTGAGTAATGGAACAATTGTGGCTCTGAAAATGCTGAGATTCGTCTTTAATAAAGGCATTCTGGTACCTGCAATATCGATTTTGAGTCATTAGAACTACATCCAAGGGGTTAGGCTGTAAACCATCATGGACCACCAAGTTCCTATGGTACCAAATGGACCATAAGGTAGTGAACAGAATCTGCAGAAAATTCGTAGTGTCAGGAGTCATCCGTTTATGTCTGAGTAACAATGAGCTAATCCATTCTTGAACTGGGATGTTGTTCAAGTTAGATGTTGATAGAGTTTTCTATATCAGTTGTTGAGACTCTTTATACAGCTTATTTGCAAGTGTTGTGTATAAGCACAGGCTTGAAAAACAGGTTCAAACATATTTTGGAGAATGACTTGCACCTCATGTTATTACACTTAGAAGCTCTATTATACACCTTTTGAGTTTTTTGCCTTCTTAAGCAATACACCTTTGGAGCTTGATCAAATAAACAATTGTGTATGTGTATCTGTGGTACAAGTGTGTGTGTGTTGGTGCTTATGAGCTCAGCTTACTTGACAGAGACTCTGAAATCACTACCCACAACCTATAGACTAGTGACCAAACTCAAACATACCACATAAGTGTACGATCAAAATAGTACTCAATCCATCCCTCTAGGGAGACACCAGAAAAAAAAAGATTTTGAAGAAAATTTTATAAAATAATTTTACGGTTACTGGAAGTACATGGATGCATGGTTCAAAGTGTTTTATATTCAGAATAAAGAAATGACTAATGAGCCATTCTTGGTACAACCATTTCGATACAAGAATGCCTAAAATATGCCTCTTCCTAATTAGTTTCTTGAATGGTGGACTATTTTTGCCCCTATCCAAAAAATTCTTGACCATGTCCATGGATCTTAAATTATTGAGGCTTTTCAAAAATGGGCCTCTGGTTCATTTAATCTATCATCAATTACAAAAATCTCCCATCTCTTTTCAAATTTTATTTGAACTTTACTCTCCCATGAATTCCCCCATTGGAATTATGTAATCATTCCAAATTCACCATTAATAAATATTAGTCTCAAGAGAAATTCATGGTAAAATGGTGGGATACATTCAAAATTGCCAGAGTACTCAATTTTATTCAACAGCCAACAACTTCCCGAGCAAACAATCTCAATTTTTAATTGAAAGATCAAATATTCAATCAGAATTTTACCAAACATTCTCCAAGAAAGTGGTAAAGTAAAAACTGAAGGGTGCCCTCTCTCAGCTCAGTGGAGAAAATGACAAAAACAGTGACCAAGAAAGTTCAAGTGCAACACCTCGAAATTGAACCCCCGGCTAGGCTATAGATTCACATTCACAACATCCAATTTACTATTGCTGACTGAATGACTATTAGCAATTCAATCAATCAAAACATGGCCTAAAGATCAAAACTTTGTAAAAAGAAATCAAATGAACCCATTAACAAGAACTGAAATTCCAGCAAATGAATAGAGAGGACTAAACTTGCACTCCATCAAATCAAATGAACTAAATTCCAGCAAATGAAAAGAAACCCATTAACAAGAACTAGAATTCAAACAAAACAGGATAGAAAATAGTGAAAAAAAATTTGAGAACACTCACCTTAGGGAAGTGGGTTTCGCTTTTTCTTGCTTCTAGT
Organism: Quercus lobata; assembly: GCF_001633185.2. NCBI lineage: Eukaryota > Viridiplantae > Streptophyta > Magnoliopsida > Fagales > Fagaceae > Quercus > Quercus lobata. Next base: position 86,921,969 of record NC_044907.1, on the reverse strand, counting down.
TTTTGAGCTCAGGCTAATTCAGCTTCTCTTTCACGTGTATCCCAGTTCCCAACTGCCATTCATTTCAAGTTTCAAGGAGTTTCAAATTTAAATAATCACTAATATGGGAAGAAATATTAGGAGTTTCAAAAAAAAATGTTTAATAATAGTATAGATTAAAGTATTGACTCCATCAGGAATACCTTGACCAATTCTTTCATAAAAAATGGGTAGACCATCATCATCTTTTTTAATAGCCTTTTTGATGGATTCTCTAGACTCTTTCGTGAGATATTTTTCCCACCAACCGCAAAGGGTTCCAAAAAAATCGATAGTAAGAAGATCAACAATTTTAGCATGGTCAAGATTATGGTTGGTAATATAAGCATTAGCAACCATAGACATATGACCCATTTTATTAATAATTTATTGTTCAAGTAAGCCATCAATGTTCCATTCATAAAGCTTATTAGCAGAAACATAAAACTAGGTTTGAAATTTTTTTTCTTCAAACTGCATATCAGGAAGGGTAGGTTTTGAATACAAGTTTTTTTGTAAAAGACATGGAATTGGGTTTTCTGACAAATCTTTTAATTTCAAGTAATTCAAAAACAGTTTCAGAATCCAGAGTAGAAGATGAGGAGCCAGAATCTGAATCTTCAAAAAAGAAATCCTTTTCTATTTTCCTGGAAATGGCAAGGGCAGTACTAGTAGAAGTAGTATTCTGCTCAATTTTTATTTTTCGTAAATCAAGAAGCATTTATTCAAAATTTTCAATAGTTTTAATCTGGGTGGTCTTAAGGCTCAAGTTTTGTCTTTGACTAGGTAAATCAATCAAAGGTTTCTCAGTTTTTGAAGAAGAAGTGGGTTTTTCAATTTTTTTTTTTTCAATAGTCTTTTTTGTTTCAATAGAAATAGGGGTGTTAACATCAATTATTTCAACATTTTTGAAAGGGGAGGCATTTATCTCATTCCCTTTATAGTTAATAATAAACGTATCAAGGGGCGGATGACTAGACAGAACAATAGTTTTATCTTCTTTAACAAAATTTGATTTTTTTTTTTACCATATTCAAACTGTTTTTTGAAATATTTTTTGAAACATAATAGTTTTTAATGAAATCAAAAAACAAAATATTTTTTTGCAATTCATGCATTTTTTCTTTCCATTTTCTTTTAACATGATCTTTTTCTTTTTGTTTAAAAGTAGCATGATAGGAATTTTTTTTTCTTTGTTTTTTGCATATTTAAACTCATCAAATAAAGCTTCCTTATCAATAACAAAGGCATTGTTTAAAACTCTTAGTTGGCTATGAATAATAGAGGTTTGAAAATCAGTGGCAGTAGAAGCTTGAAAGTCAGAAGCAGCTGGAGACCTAGATTCAATCTCTTTTTCTTCAATGACATGCTTGCCATGTTTAGAAGGATGCTTCGTTTTTCGTGGAATAATATACAGTGCTTACTTGGGAGTTATCACTTGCAACTCCTTTCAGCTTTAAATCAGGTTTTCCAAAATTCTTTTGTAAGAAATCACTGAGATCTTAATCTCGTTTTGAAATGTCTTCAAAAACAGTAGATCCAGCAAAAGAATGTCTTCCTTCTTTACTCATAAGAGGTTTGTTATCATCAAAACTTAATTTAATAGTTCCATCAAGATATTGTTGGATATGGTTAAGATTTAACTCATCAAAAACAAACTTAGCAGGCTGAGCTTCTAGTTTCAACAACCATTCTTTGGGAAGCTTAATATCTTTCCATTGAATCATTTTTAGAATTTGAACCTTAGCATCAAGAGTGGAACATTGGATTAACAAAGTTTTTTCACTAGAGTCTTTTAGTTTAGCATGAGGATTAAGAGTAGTTTTTATCAATCTATAATAAATGCAATAAATGATAGCAAGGGGTTCACTGCCTTCATCCATATCATTACCAGACCTCAAGATATTTAAAGTTAAAGCTTTAATGATATTATGATCATCCAAAGCAAGAGTATCAAGATAGCAGTTAAAATAAACCGGACTATCAAACAGAGATGAGGTAATCATGCCAAGAATACTAGTATGAAAATCTTTAAATCTAGCATCTCTTAAGCACATAAGCACAAAAACATTAATACCTTTTCGAGTAAGGGGTTTAACAACAACTTGAACCAAACCAATATGCAAATAATTGAATCTTTTAGCAAGAAAATCATTAATGCTTTTTCTATTAAATAAATAACATTTTTCATGAGTTCTTGATATAGAATATTGTTAGGACATATGTGTTTCGTATGTTAAGAACATATGTCATGATTTTATGTAATTGACTTATCTTTTGACAAAACGCACTTTACTTGTAATTGGGTAGATCTAGGATGTTTTTAATACTTCAAGAAACAAGGTTTCAAAACCACAGCCTTTCCAGTGGACATGAGGTGTCTCACTATTATCATGATGTTTAACTTGTATCCCATAAGGAAGTTGATTAGAATTAACAATGCGAGAGTAATTTTTCTGATGGAGCTCAAGGAAAAGACCTTCATTGATATTAGCTCCCACATATTTGATACTATTGTGGATGAGACTAGAACCACTTCTAGGCCTAAACTGATCTTCCCTAGTCTGCTCATAAGGATTTTCAGAAAGAAGGGTGTTGCAATCCCTCGAAACATCAGTCCCATGTCTACACCTTCAGCAATTAACAAACAAACCTTCAAAAGGATAAGTGTTTGTCTTCTAGGTGAAAAAGATGAAGGTGATGAAGGAGAGGGTGTCCCAATGGAGACTGAGGCAGAGGCAGCAGGCCAGGCATCAACTTCAACACCTAGAAGGAGTGGCAAGAGGATTAGAGCATCAACTTCTTCAGCTATACCTCCAGATGCATTTCAGGTCATCCTGGAAAGACTTGATGGACTCAGAGAGGTCCAGACAGTGTAGTCTGAGAGGATGGCAACCATGCAGGATCAGCTTGATATTCTCTCTGCAAAATTTGACAACTTCACCACACATCATAGGCAGTGACCCTTTGGCCATTTCGGTCAACAAGAGGGAGAAATTTTTGAGAAGCAGACCTTGAGGGGGAGCACTATGTTGAGGGGGAGCAGTCAAAAACACTTGCTTATTTTGTTTATGTTTTGGATAATTTGTTGTTATTATGGGTTTGATACACTATGGCTTTGGTTTATGTTTGTTTCTAACTCATAACACATGGATGGTTATTGAAACTTGGTTTACTCTCTCTCTCTCTCTCTATATATATATATATATAAATATATATATTGTTGATGTTTTTCAGTATATATTGTATTTTGTACCCATGTCGCTTTTGTAAGCTTTTAGGGTTTCTTGTAGGCTTTATGGTTTGTACCATGCTTTATGCAGCCTCTATGTTTTTGTTAAATCAGTACTTCTATCTAAATGTCATGCATTTTCTTGTTAAGTACTGTCACTCTTGTACCCTTGTAGGATTGTTCCTAGATGCATGTACTTAGTGTATTATGCATTGGTTAAGTGTTGGGCATACAAGTAACTTGCATTGTTCTTGTTAGCTTATATGTTCAAGTGTTCATTCCAAGTGTGAATGAGCATTGTGATCACTACCTTGTAGTGATTACTTGTTTGATCAAGCCATGGCTTGTTTCTTAACTTCATTTTTGCTTGATCACTTTATGCCTGTTTCATATGCATTTCATGTTTTCTGCATACAATGATCATGGTGTATTGTTGTGTTTCAGGAGTTTCATGTTCATATGATTCAAGTGCCTCACAGTTTCTAGAATTAGGTGTGAGTGAGTTTTGCTCAACTGTTCCCAACTCACATGTTAAGTCTAGAGTCTGTTTTAGGGTTTTGTCACATAATAGCCAAAGGGGGAGATTGTAAGGTTGAATTTAAATAACCATCTTGTTGGCTTTATTTCGTGCCAAATTTGCTTGTATTTCAGCAATTAGTAACCCTATATTTAGGTGGGTTTGTTGTAAGGGTAGTGAGTGAGATAGAATGTTGAATGCTCAAGAGTGTGCAAGAAAACAGAGTCTCGCGGCTGGATCTCGCGGGTGACTCGCGGCTACAAGCCGCCAGAAGCAGCACACGTGCCAAGCATGCCAGAAGTTGAGGCGTCATGCTAGCTGGAGTACTATATGACAAAATAGAACAATTGATCGTTCTGTTATCTCGTGGCTGGATCTCGCAACTCAGTCAAGCCGCGAGCCAGCCTTGTTTTGAAAAACCTGACGTTTCACATTCCATTCTCACCCTAGTATAAATACCCCTCATACCCACGAAAGAATGAGAGCTTCCAGAGAGAATTTTGAAAGAGAAACCCTAGAGTAAAACAAGATTGATTCATCAACAATCTTTACATAAGAAACTCTTCAAATTCCTGAACTCTTTTCCTCTCCATTGTTAAATCCTTGAGAGGCATTTTACCAAAACCTTTTCTCACCATATCCATTACTGTGAGAGTGTTGTTTGGTGTTCTGGGAAGCAGTTAGGAAGGAACCAATTTACATTGGTTGATGCTATGGTCAAGTAGCGGAATCCGGAAAGTTAGAAAAGAAATAGGTTCGGTGCAACCTCATTGGAGCAAGAAGTTTTGAGGATTTAGGGACACTGGGTAGATTAGGCTTGGAGGATCTATTACTGTTCATGTATCCCAACTACATTTTCTAGTGGATTGTTTACCGCTTAGAGGGCGGCGAAGAGGTTTTACGCCGAGAGCTTCGGTTTCCTCTTCGATAACACATCGTGTGTTGTCCTTGTATTTGCATCTCTCTTCCCTTTATCTTTGTCTTTTATTTTCTGCTGTGGATGTGATTTTAATTGGCAAAAATTGTTTACCAATTCTGTATTTAGCTTTTGTTCATGTTCCGTGAAAGTTCAAATATGTGTATAAACACCCTTGAACGTTTAGACCCCCAATTTACAAATTAACCAATTCAAGCTTTATGTCAAACAACTAGTGTGCGGAAAATGAACATAAGCTATAATACAGAATTGGAAAAACTATCTAAGCCAAATGAAAATCACAACCCACAGCAGATAATAAAAGGCAAAGATAAAAGGGAAGGAAAATGCAAATACAAAGACAACACGCGATGTGTTATCGAAGAGGAAACCGAAGCCCTCAGCGTAAAACCTCTCCGCCGCCCTCCAAGCGGTAAACAATCCACTAGAAAATGTAGTTGGAATACATGGACAGCAATAGACCCTCCAAGCTTAATCTTCCTAATGCACCTAAGCCCTCCAAGCTTCTTGCTCCAACGAGGTTACGCCGAACCTTTTTCTTTTCTAGCTTCCTGGATTCCGCTACTAGACCGTAGCATCAACCAATGTAGATTGGTTCCTTCCTAACTGCTTCCCAAAACACCAAACAGCCCTCTTACAGTGATGAATATGGTGAGAACAAGGTTTTGGTAAAATGCATCTCAAGGGTTTGACAATGGAGAGGAAGAGAGTTGAGAAATTTGAAGAGACTCTAATGTATAGATTGTAGGTGAATCAATCTTGTTTTACTCTAGGCTTTCTCTCTCAAAATTCTCTCTGGAAGCTCTCTTTCATTTGTGGGTATAAGGGGTATTTATACTGGGGTGAGAGGAGAATATGAAACGTCAGGTTTTTCAAAACAGGGGTGGCTCGCGGCTTGGCCTTGCGACTTGACTGAGTCGCAAGATAACCGTATGGCCAGTTGTCCTGTTTTGTCCTGTAGTGCTCCAGCTAGCATGACTGTTCACCTTCTGGCATACTTGGCACGTGTGCTGCATCTGGCGGCTTGCAGCCGCGAGTCACCCGCGAGATTAAGCCACGAGTCTCTGTTTTCTTGCAAACTCTTGAGCAATCAACACTCTATCTCACTCATTACCCTTACAACAAACCCACCTAAATACAGGGTTACTAAATGCTGAAATACAAGAAAATTTGGCACGGAATAAAGCCAATAAGATGGTTGATTAAATTCAACCTTACATTCCGCACATTAATTGTTTGATATAAAACTTGAATTGGTAATTTGTAAATTGGGGGTCTAAACGTTCAAGGGTGTTTTTACACTATTTGAACTTTCACATAACACATACACACGAAATACAACCCAACTAGAAATCAACTAACTGAAACACCATACTATCAGGACTGCCACACAAGCCACAACTGAGAAGTTAACAACCATTACATACGGTGTACAAAACTCAATAGGAATGTGGGTGCATGTATTATTGTACATATACCCACTTTCCTATTAATAAAAATAGAAAGGTCCATGTCGCATGGGCCTATGCCCCATGTGAATTGGGTTTTTAATATTGCCAATAAGAATTGAGTTTTTGATATATTGTCAATGTGAATTGGGTTTTTGATATTACCAATGTTAATTGGGTTTTTGACAAATAAATTGTCACGAGTTTAAACCATTTCTTTTGATTATAGATTTGAATTCCATTGATAAAATAGCATTGTCATGGACTTGAATCATAGACTTTTGAAATATTGCCAAGGATAAGTAGTCTTGGGTTTTAAAAAGAATAGGATGTGTGCATTGGGCTAGTAAGGCCAGTTTGGGCTCAGCTAAATGATGATCTACAACAAAAGTGGGCTATGATGACAAAAACATTTCGTCACAAAATGCCCTTATTTCGTCACAAATACATATGGTGACGAAATGGTGACAAAACAACATTCGTCATCTAAGCTCCGTCACCTTATGTATTGGTGACGAAAATGTTTTGTCACCAAAAAAAAAAAGATAGGTGATGAAATTTTTTCGTCACCAATAAAAAATGATAGGTGATGAAAGTTTTTCGTCACCTAATGTTTTTGTCACTAAACCTTACTTTCAGTGACGAAATATTTCATCACCAAATGTATTTTTTTCCAATATCAATAGATTAGGTGAAGTAGTTTTTCGTCACCAATTGTTTGTTTGTTTGTTTTTTTTTTTTTTTTTTTTTTTTTTTTTTTTTTTTTTTTTTTTTTTTTTTTTAATTTTAATAGATTAGGTGACGAATTATTTCATCACCAATTTTTGCTTATAGTCAGATATAGTTTATATCATGACCCAATGTAGATAATGAGATATGAAATATTAGTGGGCCAATGGAATGAGAAATATTAATGGAGGCCCAAAATAATTTATGGGTGATATTTTGGTATTTTTTGGAGAATAAATAAATGTGATTAAATATGATTGGGATATGTGTCATGAGTGAAAAAATTGTACCCTTTTTGAGCCAACAGTTGGGCTAGACCAAGTTTGGACCCTTTGTTTTTTTTTTTTTGTCATAGTCCATCTACAATTCCAAAGTCGTGTTTGGGAATGGAGGAGCTACTAGTTGTCAATGTAAAGGAGTTTGGGTACACTACAACAAAAGTGGGCTATGGTGATGAAATCTAGTGAGGATAAACAGTTTCATCACCAGATGATAACATTTAGTGAGGAAAAGAAAAATTCGTCGCCAAATATTATGAAAATTTTAAAATTGGTGACGAAATCAATATTTCGTCACCAAAGATGTACCAATTGGTGACGAAATCAATATTTTGTCACCAAAGAAGTACAAATTGATGACCAAATATTTATTTCATCATAATATGTCATGAAAAAAAGGCAAACCTAGGGTGACGAAATATTCACATCACCAAAGACTTACTAGAGGTGACAAAATTCTAAATTCGTCACCCAATATTAGGATGTAGGTGTTTTTGGTGATGAAATAAATTTTCGTCACCTATTGTTTAACTAAAGACTAACTGAAGGTAACGAAATTCCAAATTCATCATCCAATATTAAGATGAAGGTGTTTTTGGTGACAAACTAAGTGTTCGTCACCTATTTTTTTAGTTTCCGGAGATATTTTGGTAATGTTTTAAGTTTTAGGGGTATTTTGGTAATTTTATGATTTTAGAGGTATTTCGGCCATTTTTTAGGTTTAGTGTGCATTTCGGCAATTTTAGAGAATTTTAGGAGTACTTTGGTTATTTACAAGTTTTAGGGGCAATTTGGTAATTTTAACTGTTGGGTAATTGGGTGGGTTTGGGTTTACCCATAGTAATTTGGTTGAGTTAGGTTTGGGTTGGGTTAGATTTAATTAAAATAATGCATAAAAAATGAGTTTACAGATCAAATGGTAAATTACATCCGATTGTCATGAAAATTGACATGCATGTTAAAAACATATAGAACATATAATCCAACGGTTGGATTTTCAAAATATAAATTCAATAATAAGTTATTTGGTGGTGTAAATTTTTTTAGAGTTACGTTAGGTATAACTTGAACCCAACCCTATATTTCATAATTCGATATGAATTTTGACAAATATACCGTTAGATTAAATTACCTTCATATATTTTTCATGCTTACAAAATTTCAAGATGATCAAAGATTAATAGTCATGTCATCAATCAATTGTCTAGATTAAAGTTAAAATAGTTTAAAATAGTTTAAAATAATGTATAAAAGATGAGTTTATAGATCACATGGTAAATTACATCTGATTGGCATGGAAATTCGCATGCATGTTAAGACCATATAGAACATGTAATCCAATGGTTGGATTTTCAAAATATAAATTCAATAATAACTTATTAGGTGGTGTAACATTTTTTTGAGTTATGTCTAGTGTAACTTGAACCCAACCCTATATTTCTTAATTCGATGTGACTTTTGACAAATTTACCATTACATTACATTATTTTCATTTATTTTTCATGCTTACAAAATTTCAAGGTGATCAAAGATTAATAGTCATGTCATCAATCAATTATCTAGATTCAAGTTTTAGTATTTTAAAATAACGCATAAATGATGAGTTTGCAGATCAAATGGTAAATTACATTCGATTGTCATGAAAATTGGCATGCATGTTAAGAACATATAGAACATATAATCCAACGGTTGGATTTTCAAAATATAAATTTAGTAATAAGTTATTTAGTGGTGTAACTTTTTTTAAAGTTACGTTAGGTATAACTCGAACCCAACTCTATATTTCTTAATTCGATGTGAATTTTGACAAATATACCGTTAGATTAAATTACCATCATATTTTTTTCATGCTTACAAAATTTCAAGGTGATCAAAGATTAATAGTCATGTCATCAATCAATTGTCTAGATTAAAGTTTAAATAGTTTAAAATAATGCATCAAAGATGAGTTTATAGATCATATGGTAAATTACATCTGATTGGCATGGAAATTGGCATGCATGTTAAGACCATATAGAACATGTAATCCAACGGTTGGATTTTCAAAATATAAATTCAATAATAAGTTATTTGGTGGTGTAACATTTTTTAGAGTTACGTTAGGTGTTACTCGAACCCAACCCTATATTTCTTAATTTGATATGAATTTTGACAAATCTACCGTTAGATTACATTATCTTCATATGTTTTTCTTGCTTACAAAATTTCAAGGTGATCAAAGATTAATAGTCATGTCATCAATCAATTGTCTAGATTCAAGTTTTAGTAGTTTAAAATAATGCATAAAATATGAGTTTATAGATTAAATAGAAAATTACATCTGATTGGCATGAAAATTTGCATGCATGTTAAGATCATATAGAATATGTAATCCAACGGTTGGATTTTCAAAATATGATATGAATAATAAGTTATTGGATGGTGTAATATTTTTTACAATTACGTCAGGTGTAAATTGAACTCAACTCTATATTTCTTAATTCAATGTGAATTTTGACAAATATACCGTTAGATTACATTATTTTCATATATTTTTCATGCTTACAAAATTTCAAGGTGATCAAAGATTAATAGCCATGTCATTAATTAATTATCTAGATTCAAGTTTTAGTAGTTTAAAATAACGCATAAAAGATGAGTTTAAAGATCAAATGGTAAATTACATCCAATTGGCATGAAAATTAGCATGAATGTTAAGACCATATAGAACATGTAATCCAGCGGTTGGATTTTCAAAATATAAATCGAATAATAAGTTATTTGGTGGTGTAACATTTTTTAGAGTTACGTCAGGTGTAACTCGAACCCAACCCTATATTTCTTAATTCGATGTGAATTTTGACAAATTTACCGTTGGATTACATTATCTTCATATATTTTTCATGCTTACAAATTTTCAAGGTGATCAAAGATTAATAGCCATGTCATCAATCAATTGTCTAGATTCAAGTTTAAATAATTTAAAATAATGAATAAAAGATGAGTTTATAGATCAAATGTTAAATTACATCTGATTGGCATGGAAATTGGCATGCATGTTAAGACCATATAGAACATGTAATCTAACGGTTGGATTTTCAAAATATAAATTCAATAATAACTTATTGTGTGGTGTAACATTTTTTAGAGTTATGTTAGATGTAACTTGAACCCAACCCTATATTTCTTAATTCGATGTGAATTTTGACAATTCTACCGTTAGATTAAATTATTTTCATATATTTTTTATGCTTACAAAATTTCAAGGTGATTACAGATTGATAGCCGTGTCATCAATTAATTGTCTAGATTCAAGTTTTAGTAGTTTAAAATAATGCATAAAATATGAGTTTATAAATCAAATGAAAAATTACATCTGATTGGCTTGAAATTTGGCATGTATGTTAAGACCATATAGAACATGTAATCCAATGGTTGCATTTTCAAAATATGAATTCAATAACGGTTGCTTTGGTCCCCATTCCTACCAATAATGGTGGCTAGAGATCGAACTTCGGTGATGCCACCACTCATTTTAGAGATTCTCTCTCCCTTCTGATGAACGCTTGAACTAGCGAACTTGCTTTTTCTCTCTCTCTCTCTCTCTCTCTCTCTCTCTCTCAATAAATTGGGTAAGTTCTCTTTACATGTGCTCGTCACGTGATTGACTAATGTGGGTTTAACAGTAAACTAAGAGATGGCTCTATTTGGCAGTTGTGTGAAGTTTAAGGAGCAAATTAGCTAAAATAAAAGTTAAGGGGGTGTTTTGGCTACTACCTCAAAGTTCAAGAGGTTGTACAATCTACTTGTATGTGCATAAAAATTCTTGTTGATTTAGTATACCTAATTTTTGACACAAACCTAACCTTATGTTATTTAACTTGGAAACTTGAACTTCGAACTTTTGAGAGTAAATGATTGCACATAAAATTCTTGAAAAATATCTAAAAGCCAAGTTAGTTTCTATGTCACCCACTTTCTTTCTTTCTTTCTTTCTTTCTTTTTCTTTCTTTTTTTTTTTTTTTTGGGAGGGGGGTGGGGGGGACTTTGCAAGTAATGGATATGATTTGGATTGTAGGGATAAGTTCCACGTGACTTCCAATATATATCTTCAAGGCTATAATAATGAGTAATGATATTCATCAACCTAGGAAATCTCAAAATAAATAACAAACAAACTTGGCTAAAAGAATTTAAATATATGTATATATATATATATATATATGCGGCACCTAGACTAAGTTAAGAGTTAAAGGTTTATGTGAATAAAAGAATATATATATAACCATGTATATATATTGGCCTATCACAATAACCATGTATCCTTTCATAATAACCAGGTCTCCTAAGTGTATCCCTAGGGTAATCATGAAAAACGTATGGGTTCATATGTACGTCAGGCAGAGGATGGCCTGACAAACTATGATGTCTAGCTGATGTGTTGAAGTATGGTGCATCTTAATTCAATTACGTTGCTCTCATTGATTCTATATTAAAAACTAAAAATTAAAGGTGTGGCTCTCATTGATTTGTTGTGCATACAACTAGCACTAGCAGACTAGCAAAGCAGTGAAGCACATAGCTTGTAAACTAAAGGTAGTGGATCAGTAACTTCAGTTTGTAAATAGCGCGTAGTGAATTTTTTTGATTTCTTTTTGCGCGGTGCCCAATTTTTTGACGGGTTCTAAATTTTTTAGATTTTTTAATCATTTTTGATTGGATAAAATTTATGTATAATACTTTTAAGTGTTGTTTCTTAAGTTAACTCTTACGATTTTTTCATGTGATTACTAAATTTTAAAAATACACTTTTATGAGTTCTATTCATAAGAAAAAAGACATGTGACCAAATTTGAAAAAAAAACCTAAAAAATAGCATCTAAATACCGTTCTTTATTTGTTCTCTTTTTTATTTGTGCAAACAAAAAACCATTACTCTCTCTTTCTCCTCCCATAGACAAACCCACGCCTCTCAGCCTCTCAAAAAGACTGGTAAGCTCTCTCTCTCATGTTAAACTTGGTGACATTGTGGATTATTTTTTCTTCTTTCAGGATTAGCAGGATGTTGATTTTAGGATTAGAGAGGGTGTTAATTTTAGGACATAGATTTTGGGATTGGAGAAGGTAATGGAGTCTTTCCCTATTGATTTTTTGAGATATGGAACAACAATCCCTATTGATTTTATAATATTTAAACTCAACAGCAATTCTATGTATATCATTATGGATTCTGTACATTGCTTATTATAATTTTTTGCCCTTCATGTGTGTGCATAAATGTGTCTATTAAATAAATGCAATTTTGTGACTTAATATTTTAGATTTTTAAGTTTAATTTTTGTGCGTTTTGTTAGTTTTTGTTTGGTGCTGAATCTGGGTTTTTCTGGGACCTTAAAGATTAAATTTTTTTTTTTTTTTTTTTTGAGGCTGATTGCATAATTTGTGTCAGATTGCAAGGGAGCCGGATAAGACTGGGGGTTCACCTAGGGTACTTGACGCTGAGAAGTCGTTTTATTATCACGGGGAGAGCTTGAGGCAAGCATTGGCTGATGATTTGCACCAAAGGCTTTCTACAAAATAGGACATAAAGTCTTTGAGGAATGGATGACTATGGGCACTGAACACCTTTGCTTCTCTGTAAGGATGCACTTTTCTTCAAGTTCTTTGATATGCTTGTGATAATATGTATATTTTCTTTCTTGCCTTTTCCTCCCTTTTTAGTAAGCACTTGGACTGGTTAAAATCATGTGTAATGACTCATTTCTAATAGATGGGACAAACTGATTTGGTAACGAAATGTGTACATTAGAGAGTACTGAATTGGAATGAGTGGCACTGCAAAACTAAAACCTCTCAGATTGGTTAATTTATTATATTTTTAGTCCTATCCTTGTTCTGATCCATGTAGGTGCATGCTTCGTTATTTTGAAGTAAATTCTGAAAGATGGGAGGAATAATAATATGGTGTTGCATTGAAGAAATGTCTTTCAGCATTTTCAGTAGGAATCTAGCATACTGAAACTATGTATGAGTGTCCCCTTGCACTTTGATTTTGATAAGAAATGTATATTAATGTTTGGAGTTACCCCTACACTTTAATTCCAATGTTTGTATTGTTAGATTTTTCAATACACAGAAATGGCTTAAACATCAGTTTTTTTCTCAGCCATAAAACTACACTTTTCCCCCTAATAGATGTGCTCTTATTATGGGACCTACAATCTTTAAACTTGGCATTCTTATAATTAAAATCATTACACGAATTTTGAATAGACTTCTATAATTAGCAAAAGATAATTAAAAAAACCAGATGAGATTTTCATGCTTGACGCCACCCAATTACATTCCTTACATTAAGTATTAAAATGCCAGTAGCTATTAATCTCGAAAGTCTGCATGAAATTCTTATCTTTCTATATAACTTTTTTTTTTCCTGGTTAAAGGGGGAGGGAGTCAAGCTGAGGCCACCCCCATATGGGGTGCTGGTGGATTAAATTCAAACTCTTACCTTTTTGGAGTAGTTAGAAGTAGAAGCGTAATTACACCAAGAAACCTTTTTTGGGTTTTTTATTTAATTAAAAAAAAAAAACTAATCTTATTACTTCTATGCTTCACGAAATGGAAAAAGAACCTAATACAATTAGGCCATTGATAAAGATGGAGGAAAATTTAATCCCTTAGTCAAAACAAAGATACAGCAATATTTATCAATAATGTCAACTTATGTTAGAAGAACTTTAGCTAAGGTCAAATTCTTGGATAAAACTCTAACATGCATTGCACATTGTAAATGACATCCCTTATCCTAATATATATATATATATATATATATATATAATTGATTTGTAAAGTCAAAGCACGTCTCTCTTTTTTTTTTTTTGACATGCATCATGTGCACAGCTTAAGAATATTATACCCAAATACTATTAAACTCATGGAATAACATCATTTTTTTTTCCTTTTCCAATATATATATATATATATATAGATTTATTTGGTCTTCAATTCTTGTTCATGAATCCTTGAATTGAAGGCACGAGTTAAAACATAAAAAAGCAAGGTAAACTAATTACTGGGCATGGCATCCACTTAATTTTGTCGTTAACCTAAACCCGACTGATGAGTTTGGCAGAACTAACTTTATGACGATGATGGTGATGGTAATTCAAGTTGAATAGAACCTAGACAAGTTTGTTTGTTCACTTTTCGGTGAGGCTTGTTGTATTAAAAAAATATTTATATTTATACCTTTTTTTTTTTTTTTTTTTTTTTTTTTTTTGCTAATCCTCTTTCGCATTCCTGATATTGCTTTTTTGTAATCTAGCATATGTATACCCATGTATCAGTGAAGTGAGTCTCTATATTTCCTGCTTGCTTCTTTTGGGATGGAAAAGAAGTATATGATAAATGATAATGGAGATGGGCTAGCATGACAATATTTCTATTCTATTTCTCATTTTTAGTTACTTTGATCATTAGTCCTTACCTATCAAGTAAAGTTTGATTTCAATATCTACCAATTTTAGTAAATTAAAATGACATTCTAGTGGAATTACTGTTGCAGAAAATAAAGGAACATATTTTCGTCTAGGTTCCTTTAAGTGAAGTGAAAAATTCTTTGCTGTTAAGTCTCCTTGTGATTGAGAACAACACCTTCCACCCTAAAAATGCTGAATTCCACAGGATATCCAATAACAACACCAGTATCATGTACGCCCAAATTCTCTGCAGCTCCTTAAGACCATCAGTAATGATTGCTTTTTTTTTTTTTTTTTTTTTCTTTTTCTTTTTCTTTTTTGGGTTAGGTAGATAGTGGGGGAGGGAGAGGTGGGATTTGAACAACTTACATGAGACACTACAAAGGATGCCATTACCGTTGAGCTATCACTTGAACCAGTGGCGGAACTAGAATTTGAGTTGAGGGGGGGCAAAACTTGTATAAGATATATGCATTTTATGCACATATATCTTATGTATTTAAAAAGAAAAAAAATAGAAACAACAAATATGTTAAGTAGCTAAGGTGATTTTGTTCCATTAATGATTAGGAAAACAAGTATAAAATATATATACATATATTTCATTTTTCACAACTTTATCAGCAACCAAAACGAGTCAATTAAAAAAAAAAAAAAAAAAAACCAACTATTGTTCTCACCTTCAAAACTGAAAATAAAAATGATAGTATCAAAAAAAAAAAAAAAAATTTGGGTGGGCTAGGGGGGGCAGTGGCCCCCCCTCGACCCCCCCTGGCTCCGCCACTGACTTGAACCCCTAGCAATGATTGCTTTTAAGTGTTTGTTTCTCCTTTTTTTTCTTTGGATTGTAAGGGCCTATTTGGTGAGTTAGTTTGAGTGTTTTTGATATATGTGCGGGTGAAAAAGTATGTGGAAAAATGTGTTATGTTGATTAAAATGCGTAGTTTTGTGTTTGAGTAAGGCTGCCAAACAGGCGCTAAACTTTTGGGATACATTTTTCTGTTTATGAAGTTTTTGGTGCAATTTCTTTTTTGTAACCAAAGTTTACCCACTTAAATGGTTTTTCCCCCAACTACGTTTTCTTTCAAAAGTAAATAGATTTCTTGTGCTGGCCAACTAAGCCTTATGACTTATTATAATTATTTATGACCATTAAACTTTGTGTTGAACTTTCATTTGTGCAGGGTTGAGTTTCCTTGGCTTTCTGCAAGTATAAGTTGAGGTAAGGATTTTTGGTCTTTTAAGACTAGTCCCAGATTCTTTTGCTCTAGGGTTTTGTCTTCTAAAACTTAAACTGAATTTTACACGTTGATTTGAATTGAAAATCTTATTTAAACTTGTTTAATGAAATTGGTGATGCTTGATATATTTGTGGGTTGTTGATTTGGAGCAAGCAAGTGACTTGCATGGTGTTATATGGTGATTAATGTTGGTGGTGGGTTATTTGTTTATTGTGATGGCTGGGTTTTTTGTTTATGGTAGTGACTGTGATTTTGTGTTAATGGTGGTGACTGTGTTTTTTGTTTAGTGGCGGTGGCTGAGTTTTTTGTTTATGGCGGTGGCTGAGTTTTTGTGTTAATGGTGGTGGTGAGTTTTTTGTTTATGATAGTGGGTGGGTTTTTGTTTATGGTAGTGGCTAGGTTTTTGTGTTAATGGTGGTGACTGTGCTTTTAGTTTAATGGTGGTGGTTGTGCTTTTTTGTTTATGGTAGTGGCTGGGTTTTTGTGTTAATGGTGGTAGCTGTGTTTTTTGTTTAATAATGGTGGTGGGTTTTTTTTTTTTTTAATTTTTTTTTTTATGGTGGTGGCTGAGTTTTTTGTTTATTGTGATGGCTGAGTTTTTTGTTTATGATAGTGGCTGGGTTTATGTGTTAATGGTGGTGGCTGTGTTTTTTGTTTAATGGTGGTGGTGGGTTTTTTGTTTATGGTGGTGTTGGTTGGATTTTTTATTCGTTGTGATGGTTGGGTTTGTGTTTATGATGGTGGTTGGGTTTTTGTTTTGGATTTCACTTTATTTGTTTTGTTTTAATTAGGATTTTTCTGCATTCTTTATGATTTCTCTATGGTTTGTAATGTGGGTTTGGTTTTTATTTGATGAGAATGTTGTGGGCCTTCTTTCTTTGATAGTTTGGCTTCATATGATGTTGCATTATGATTATTTTGTCTAGTTTGTTATTGGGTATTCTGTGGATATTTTCTGCACTGGCTTACTAATATTAATATTTTTTTGTTGTGGTACATCTTATCAGGGATATAGGTTTGCAGTCAAGTTTGTTATTGATATATTTTCCTTTATACTTGTGCAGATATAGGATTGGTGGCAAAACGATAGCTTTTGTGGACTACTTGAACTCAAATATTTTCTATAAAGTTTGGAAGCTAAGACATCATTTGTATATAAATGATTGTAATTACTTTGTGAACATCTTTATTGTATTTTTAGATTGTATGGATGTTATGGATTTGGTTAGAAATGAATGGATGTTTATTTATTATTATTATTTTTTTATGGATTTGGTTAGAAATGAACAGATTAATATAATGTCAAGTAAATGTAAAAAATATTAATAGAAAAATAAAATTGGTGACAATAATTTTTGTCGCCATATCTGACTATAAGCAGAAATTGGTGACAAAAGAATTCGTCACCTGATCTATTGAACTTAAAAAAAATCGGTGACGCAAAACTTCGTCACCTAATCGATTGAAATTGGGAAAAAAAAATACATTTGGTGACGAAATATTCCATCACTGAAAATAAGGTTTAGTGATGAAAATATTAGGTGACAAAAAACTTTTGTCACCTATCATTTTTTATTGATGACGAAAAAATTTCGTCACCTATCATTTTTATGATAGGTGACGAAACATTTTTGTCACCAATACATTTTGTGACGGAGCTTAGGTGACGAATGCTGTTTCGTCACCATTTCGTCACCATATGTATTTAGTGACGAAATAAGGACATATTGTGATGAAAGGTTTTGTCACCATAATTCACTTTTGTTGTAGTGGTAGTTCAATCAGGCCAGAGAGAGATTGAATCTCATAGTGCTAGTCGGAGTTTGAAACACTTCAAGCAAAGCCATTTGTGCAAATGAGTGGAAGTAGAGAGTTGTCTCTCACGTGAGTCTGCCACAGATTGGTCATAGTTGTTGGATCTTGTGTATGTGTTTTCCATGGGGGAAACCATGGAGAGGCGTTGAAGAAGAAAAAGAAGGAGATGGGACTCGGGTTTTATTTTGTTTAGTTCAACAATTTCAAAATTGGAGGAGAAAGAGAGTAATTTTATTGAGTTTTGTACTTGGGAGAGAGATATTTTTTTAATTATTATTATTTATTTTTAAATTATTATTGAGGTGAAAAATTGTGGGAACAGCAAATCCCATGTGACAAGCTTTAAGGAAGTCAACAAAGAGTAAATGATTTAGGTTTTATAGTATGTATATATATATATATATATATATATATATTTATATATATAATTAGGTAACGTTTATATAAAAACAAAAAAATTAGCGGCAACACAAAAAATAATAATAAATGAAAAATATAAATGTATGCTGGCTTCAATCATCTGTGTCATTTTTAAACCTATTTGGACTATTATTTGATTTATTATAAAAACAATTTAAATTTGGAAAGAAAAGTGTACAGATGGGATAAGGGAAAGAAAGCTATTTAAATTTGATATGAATAGTTTTTTCGAGTAGGGGGATAGGGAGGCATATGACAACAAATTATTAAATAGTTATTATTAAAAGAAGGGTTTTGTTAACGGGCACCTTACGGTGCTCATTAACAACAGCTTTTTGCACATCTTTTTTACTTTTTGTAGTTTTTTATATTTTTGACAATTATTTAATAATTTTTTTTTTTTATCTTTTTTGGCAATTCTTTTAATAACTTTTTGTCCTTGTGGGTTGAAATCAGTTGTGGACATAGCATTTGTTTTTATTAGTACTTTGACATTTTTGTGTGTTTCTTTTGTGAAATATTTTCGAAGCATGAATTTTGATTGAAGAAGAAAAATAATTTGTGTTACCTAAAAAAGATGTTAAGAAAATTTGATAATAGAATCTCAATTTTGTTGATAATTTATTTATTTTTCATTAAAATTTATTTATAAATAATAAAGTGTGAAGATGATTATATAATAAATGTTCATAATATTGTTTTTAATTATTACAATTGGAAATGTTTTTTAGTCTACCGTAACTAATGTAACATAAATTTATAAAAGCTACTATTAGTTTTTATTGAACTAATACGTAACAATCAAGGGAAATTACAATCAATAAAAGTGAACTAATATTTCACTTTACGCTTTGTCCCCTAAAAACACACACTATGTGCACACACACAAGTTAAATTGAAATTGTCACTTGAAATCACAATTTCAGTTCAAACTCTGTGTTAAGGTTGTGCAAAATAGATGTGTGTAATAATATAAGCACTACTCTTAAAATAATTTATTTTCTACCCACACTAACTACAACCCATGGCCCAACCCATTGCAACCACCAACTCTAACCTAGCAACAACCCACATTGTTGGCCAAAACCCAAAACCAAATCCACCTCCAACAAAATTGAAATAGCTGACACGACCACCACAAAACCAAAACCACCTCATGGACAACCCTAAGACCACTTCCATGACAACCCCAAAACTGCTTCCACGACAAACATTGACAATCAACCCTAGCCACGATCAACCACCAAAAACAAGCCTAGCAACACCAGCACCAACAACCCACCCTAGCTACAATAACTGTTGCCCCCATTGCCACCACCCAAATGTAAAATAATGCCCTAATCCAACAATGACAAGTGACAACATAGCGAAGAGGTAAGAGAGAGAAGAGTGAATAAACAAATGAAATTTTTTTTGAGAAAACATGCGGTCAGGAGCTGGCGTAAAATGCCAGATTTACACCACCAATCAGTGTTTGCCACGTCATACATTTAATGAAAAACCCATACACCCTACCACACATAATTTTATTCCTCACACACGTATCAAAGAGAGACTCTATCAGGCATGCCTAGACCTATTCCATCTACTCCTTTGCTCTTACCACCGGAACGAAACTCCACCCCGCCGATGGCACCGCCGCACCTAACCTCAAGGTTTGTTTTGATTTCTCTTTATTGTTTGATTAGTTATTTCCCCAAACTTTGTGTTTCGAAATTTTGATGGGTTTGTGTTATTTTTTGGATATCAATCTATTCATATTGGTATGGGTTTTGTTGATTTAGTATGGATTTTGCTTCTTATTTGTAGTATTTTCATGGGTTTTGGTTGGATTCTTAAGTGGTAGGTTAATTTAAAACTAAAAAAGTCTGATTGTATCAAATGAGTTTGCTGACAAAGAGAGTGTCATTTCATCTAATTCTGAGCCTCAATGACAGAATTTTCTATTATCTACTACCTTAAATGAAAAAGTAAATCATCTTGCCAAACTTAGTTTAGAGAATCCTGTTATGATTGGCCTTGATGACAAGAAGATACAGCCTGTATTATCATCTGAAGATTTTGGATCTTTAGGATTTGATGTGAATGATGAATTTGAATAGCTTGACAAATTGACGAGCTCTCCAATTGCAGATTTTAGAGTTCCATCTCAATTAGTTCAAAGATATGTGAAAGGTTTATGCTGATATAAAGCTTGATTTTGTGAATCTTTAAGTGGCACTCTGTATCTTGCATTGGCTCCACATGAGAAGTACCCTGAAAAGCCACGAGTTTAAAATACATTCTAATAGCACATTTTATATCCTCGTTAACGATGCTCACCAGGTAAACAATCCTATGTTTGATGTTTTCTAATGGCATTAGAAGATGCTATCTAATGATGTAATTCAGAAGGGTAATGTGGGCTTCAAAGAACAACTTAGAGGATGTTTTGAATCCATCTAGAATTTCAATTATTCTATAACTACTTATATATGTCTTACACACACTTCTCATCATTGACCTATTCCAGCAAGCATGAATATTAATGATCAATCTTTTTTGAAAAATTTTACTTCTTTTCCCAGGCTGAAGTTCGTGGATTCCAGCAAGATGGCTTACACCTCCAAGCAAGAAGTTAGAAGAATGGCAAGGTTTGTCTTCCTCATAATTTATAAACTTCTACATTTAGTCGTAGAATGTGAAGAAGGAAATAATTGTTTGACTAGCTCGTTTTACATAGAAGAAGCAAGAGCGGTTGTAACTCAAAAAAAGTTTCGGATAGGTTCCTTCTATTTTATATCTTAATAGTTGAAATTTGTAGTGCAAGGAAATAAAGATTTTGTTTTATAAGATTTCCTATTTTGATTATAATGTTTGTTCTTAGTAGTGTTTTTGTCCTGATTCTAGGCTTGTTATGTATATTTCTAGGTTTGTTATGCATATTCCTCAAGTAGATTGTATATTTCTAGGCTTGTTTTGTATATTTTTGAATTTGTTAGTCATAGTCTTTTTCTTTGTATAAAACTTAAGCTCACCTATTTGTTTTGATGTTATTTTAATAGGATGACAAAAATTCCTCTCAAGGCATGGATACTGTGGTTAATTGGGTACCTTTCAGTTGGCATGGAGTTTGAGACTAAGTAGCATGGATACTTCCACAATGTGGTTGATTTTGAAACTTAGTAGCATAAATAGTGAGGAATTTGCCTATGTGACTTATAAATTTTTTGTATTCTACATTGGCTCTAATATGACACAAGCTTGTCTCAAGTTGCAAGGAGTGCATGTTGCTAATGCTGATAGAGAGCATATTGATAATGTTGATAAAGGCGCAGAGATAAGTGATGGCTGATAAGGCATGCTTGCTAAGGATAGAATGCTTGTTGGTTGCCCAATTTTGGTCAGATTTTGGTCAGATTATCAAACTTGGATAATTGTTTGCATATTTTAAAATTGCAGACAAATGTAAATTGCAACTTTGTACAATGGATTATTGGAGAAATTTGTACCAGAGCTAAGCAAATTATCACTAGATTAGTACAAAAGGCTAACAAGTTGGAAGCTAAAATTCTATAGTTAGAGAAGGCTTATTAGTTTGGCATGTGAAAGCAAATGGCCAAGGACTTGTATTTAGAATAGGCGAATTGTAGTTTAGTTATTGTAAAAGATTGTAGTGACAATTGTTTTGAAAAAGTAGACAGTTTCTTATCTTATTTAATGTAATGACAATTGTAATGGCCACTCATTATATTATATTGTAATGGAAATTGAAATTCATTTCTTGCAATGGAAATTGGCAATTAGTTGATTTGCCTTAATATTGTTCAACAGCTTGTTCAATATAACACCAAATAAGCTTGTTCAATATCACCATCATATTGCTCAATAGCTTGTTAAAAAAAAAAAAAACACCACATAAGATAAATAAATTTAGTCAAGTTGCTTTAATACTTAGTTGTTAACATAAAGGCTTTGTAAACTATTATCCAACAAAAAATAGGATACTTATGTCCAATATCACCATCATATAAGCTTAACCAAAGGTCCTACCTAAGATCAACATAAAATAGGTTACTTTTGTCCATTAACACCATCAAATAAGCTTATGGACAGCTGTACAAAATAGTAACCATAAAAGGTTCAAACAATCAAAGGTCCTAATATATAAAAGGTCCAACAAAACTAACACTGCTACTACCCTTCAATCTTTTCTAGCTTAATTTCCAGCTCTTCCTTTTCCAGCACCAGTTCCAATTCCTTTTCCAGCTCCAACTCCGTTTCCATACCTACCAACTCCACTACTTCCAACAACACTTGTTTGGGTTGAGACCTATAATAATAGATACATTTGACCATATGGTAAGCATGTATGCCCAACAAGATCAATGACCAAAATATTGGCAATATGCAAATAGCAAGCACAATGTGTAGTATATAGAGAGTAGAGAGAGTTATGTGTCAATTACTTGAAGTTTTATAACTTCCTGAACATTCTGTAGTGCAAAACTTTAAGGTGGTCTAGGCTGTAGAATGGCTCTCTTGAGTCTTGAACACTTCCTGAGAATAAGACATAGAACATGTCACTTGTGAACACTTCCTGGGTTTGATGTTAGTTGTGGCTTGTTATTCTTTATGTTCAGTTTGTAACTTGATTGATTATTGTACTTGGGGCGATTGATTGTAATGTCCCCAATTGTATACATCCTATATGCTTGGGTAACTATTTTTTTGGTATCAATAAAGTTCCATTACTTATCCAAAAAATGGCATAATACTAATATTAATACCATAAAAAAATAAAAAATAAATAAAAAAGGGGAAAAATACATAAGCCCCATGTGGTTTCTACGTAAAACACAGAACCTCATTTCCATTCCTTTTCTTCTTTTTTCCTTTCCATTACTTAATCAACCTATATGGCTACCTAATGTACAACAGACACTCACAACTTGGCCATTTCAAATTAGTTTTTCATTTTGTTATGAATAAAAAGCCTATTAGGGAAGAACAAAAGAACAAACTTGAAGTGCCCCAAATAAATGTGATAGTCTTTCTTTCTTTTTTTTCTAACCCAAATTTGGTATATAGTAGAGAGTAAACAAAGAAATATAACTACTTGTATCAGAGATCTACACAAGACATGACCCAAAGAAATGTGAGTAATCATATAGAATTAAAATTCAAAGATCTACAACCACTGCCACCAGAGAAATGAAAACAACGAAAACACAATAGATATTTTAAGCAAAATGAGTCCATATTGCTGATTATCAAAAGATCTGTTATTTTTAACAAAATTAATTAATTAATTAATTAATAATTAACAAAAAACAAAAAAGGAACAGAAATGAAATTTGCATCCAAGATCTACTTCAGCAAATTGTGGTTCGTTAAAATTATGAGAAAATGTAGTAAAATTAAATTATTAGAAAGTAAGTTTCTGAGTAAATGAATCTACCACTAGTAACTAACTATCTAACTTGTTCCCTTTAAATTACATTACATTACTCCAGTATTTCAGAAACCAAACACAGCCAGCCCAACATGAATGATATGTAAGTAAGTATTAACATAAAGAATCCAGACTAGTTGGGAAAAAAAAAATCACAATCAGATTTTTTTTAGGGTTTGAACCTACCACTTAAGAATCCTATCAAAACTCATGAAAACATCAAAAAACAGCAAAATTCATGCCAAATCAACCAAACCTATACTAATATGAACAGATTGATATCCAAAAAAATTATCCCAAACCCATCAAAATCACGAAATCCAAAAATTCGAGAAATAGAAAATCATAAAAGAACAATCCAGAGATGACGTGTGCAGGGGCAGGGTGGAGCTCCGGTGCTAAGAGGAGAGGAGGAATCTGATTTGGGGTTTGTTTGAGACTATCGTGTAGTTTGATTGAGGATTGAAGGTTTGTGTGAGTTGTGATTGTGTGTATTAGAATGTATTGGCTTTTCATTAAAAAGCTGACGTGGCATTATATTATTGGTGGCGTAAAAGAGCTGGTTTACTCCAGCTTCGTATAGAATGTATTCTAAAAAAAATGATATAGATGTTGCTACAGTAACATCTATACTTAGATGTAACAACAGTATATTGTAAAATATTTTGAAAAATGATTCACCAGATGGAGAGATTTTGTGTATTTTGGTGAATGATGCACTCTATTTACATTTTTTAAAGGACTTTTGCATGCTCTTAATGAGCTAGCTAGGATAAAATAACTATGATCATCAGTCTTTTATTTTCCACAAAAGGTCAACGATGCTTTATAAAAATATAATAAAAAATAGAAAGATCTGTGTCGTATGGACCCATGGCCATGTGCGCTTAAAGCAGTGAGTTTTTTTTTTTGGTGGTTAGTCTGTGTCTTTTGAGTACGACTGAGGGAGTATTTTAGGCTTTTTATTGTTTTAGCAGCGGACCATGAGAAAATAACAAAACAAAACAAAAGAGCTTCGTGCAAAAAGAATGAAAAACAAGACAGAGACACCCACATTTTGGATGAGCAGGATTGGTGAAGTTTTGGAATAGGAAAAGTATTTTCTAACGGTAGCTTAGAGTGACTGAGACCACTTACCAAACAATGGTGGTCCAAGAAATTATAAAAGCATAATGCCCAAGTGTATGCGTGTTTTTTACATTTTCTGGATCACTGATTTATAGATCTAAAATGTAAAAATAAACATTCATGGGAGTCATAATTTCTCTCTAGAAATTAAAAATTAAGGCATTAAATTTAAAACTCTTCTTATTAAAAATAAAAAATAAAAAACAACATTAACTCTCTACTCTCTAGCTCATCATCTCTATCCAGTTTATGTAAAGAAATTTGAGGTTAGCTCCACAAATTTGTGTTTCTTGTTCTAAAGTGATTTGCCCTTAGATGTATCAGTTGGGTATGCAATTTAACAATTGTATAATTAGAGGTTGTTATTCATGTGATGCTGATGCCTTCAGTACTTGCTGCTCGTCATTGGTGATGCCACAATTCGCTGGTGGCAACTAATGAGAAAGGCATATCAAACACTCACAACATAAAATATGCAACAAACAGATGATATGGATAGTGGTGGAGAGTTTAAGTCTTGAAGATGATGATGGAGTACTGTGGAGAATTAATTTAAGTAAAATTAGTTGACATGGCAAATAATATCACTATATTAATGATATGATAAGTTGTGGTATGCTCACCGTTATATTTTAATAAGAATTTATGATCATCGGTGGCACTATGTATAGTTCAGGATTGGAGTTTAAATGAACCCTCTGAGTTGCCAATTTATTTTTTATATATATAATATTTTTTTAATGTTTTTTATTTAACTCCTTTAATAAAAATTTGAACACCTTGACCTCAAATTTATTTTTAAGCCTAGCTTAAATAAGTTTAAATATGATTCTCTTAACAATATTTTGGTCTTTTAAAAAACAAAATCCCAACAACAAATCAATTTTATCTAAAATATGGGGGAGTAAAGAATAGTAAGTCCAACAATAATAGCAAAATTTGTTCATCTTAAACCTCAAAAAATGTTCATTTAGATCTTAACAATTTTTAGTATAAAAATTACATTGTCTCTAAACAAATATGTAGAACATTTTACATTTTTATGCAAAAGTGATATTATACACTTTTGCAAATCTTACATTGATAGTATCTAATCTACAATATAAACATATAATTGTCCTAAACTAATAAATAAAATTATTTTAGGTAGTATTAATTAAAGTTCACTTAACAACAATAATTTATATATTCATTGTATTTAGAAATGATAAATGATTTTCAAGATTTAATTTTAACAACAATAATTAGTATGTTCATTATATAAAGAAATAATATGTCTAATAAACTTATAGTTCATCTTTTATTTTCATGCTAGTCCATCTTATGGAAAATTTTTGAAATAAGATCGTAGATTACAGTATTTATCTCTTATCCAAGATTCATATTTTCACCGACTCCCTAGAAAAATATCATGGAACTCCTACTATGACTATGGTCTTAAAAAGGTGTAATTTTTTTTTCAAGTGACACCAAGTGAACTTGTATGAACGAACGGATTTCATTAAGAAAAAAAAGAGCTTACATAACACATGCACACAAAATACAACCCAACTGGAAATCAACTCACTGAAACACCACACTATCAGGACTGCCACACAAGCCATGACTGAGAAGTTAACAACCATCTCAATTAGTTTAGAGATATGTGAAAGGTTTATGCTGATGTAAAGCTTGATTTTGTGAATCTTTAAGTGGCACTCTGTATCTTGCATCAACTTCACATGAGAGGTACCTTGGAAAGCCTCAAGAGTTTAAAATACATTCTCATAGCTCATTTTATATCCCCATTAATGATGCTCACTAGGTAAACAATCCTATGTTTGATGTTTTCTAATGGCATTAGAAGATGCTATCTAATGATGTAATTCAGAAGGGTAATGCAAAGAACAACTTAGAGGATGTTCTGAATCCATCTAGAATTTCAATTATTCTATAACTGCTTATATATGTCTTACACACACTTCTCATCATTGACCTATTCTAGCAAGCATGAATTAATGATCAATCTTTTTTGACAAATTTTACTTCTTTTCCCAGGCTGAAGTCTGTGGATTCCAGTAGGATGGCTTACACCTCCAAGCAAGAAGTCAGAAGTATGGCAAGGTTTGTCTTCCTCATAATTTATAAAATTCTACATTCAGTCGTAGAATGTGAAGAAGGAAATAATTGTTTGACTAGCTCGTTTTACATAGAAGAAGCAAGAGCGGTTGTAACTCAAAAAAAGTTTCGTATAGGTTCCTTCTATTTTATATCTTAATAGTTGAAATTTGTAGTGCAAGGAAATAAAGATTTTGTTTTATAAGATTTCCTATTTTGATTATAATGTTTGTTCTTAGCAGTGTTTTTGTCCTGATTCTAGGCTTGTTATGTATATTTCTAGGTTTGTTATGCATATTCCTCAAGTAGATTGTGTATTTGTAGGCTTGTTTTGTATATTTTTGAATTTGTTAGCCATAGCCTTTTTCTTTGTATAAAACTTAAGCTCACCTATTTGTTTTGATGTTATTTTAATAGGATGACAAAAATTCCTCTCAGGGCATGGATATTGTGGTTGATTGGGTACCTTTCGGTTGGCATGGAGTTTGAGACTAAGTAGCATGGATACTTCCACAATGTGGTTGATTTTGAAACTTAGTAGCATAAATAGTGAGGAATTTGGCTATGTGACTTATAAATTTTTTGTATTCTACATTGGCTCTGATATGACACAAGCTTGTCTGAAGTTGCAAGGAGTGCATGTTGATAATGCTAATAGAGAGCGTATTGATAATGTTGATAAGGGCGCAGAGATAAGTGATGGCTGATAAGGCATGCCTGCTAAGGATAGAATGCTTGTGGGTTGCCTAGTTTTGGTTAGATTTTGGTCAGATTATCAAACTTGAATAATTGTCTACATATTTTAAAATTGCAGACAAGTGTAAATTAAAACTTTGTACAATGGATTATTGGAGAAATTTGTACCAGAGCTAGGCAAATTATCACTGGATTAGTACGAAAGGCTAACAAGTTGGAAGCTAAAATTCTGCACTTAGAGAAGGCTAATTAGTTTGGCATGTGAAAGCAAATGGCCAAGGACTTGTATTTAGGATAGGTGAATTGTAGTTTAGTTATTGTAAAATATTGTAGTGACAATTGTTTTGAAAAATTTGACAGTTTCTTATCTTATTTAATGTAATGAAAATTGTAATGGCCACTCATTATATTATATTGTAATGGAAATTGACATTTAGTTTTTTTTTTTTTTTTTTTTTTTTTTTTGAGAATTAAAATTGACACTTAGTTGATTTGCCTTTATATTGTTCAACAGCTTGTTCAACATAACACCACATAAGCATGTTCAGTATCACCATCATATTGCTAAATAGCTTGTTAAAAAAAAAACACCACATAAGATAAATAAATTTAGTCGAGTTGCTTTAATACTTAGTTGTTAACATAAAGGTTTTGTAAACTATTATCCAACAAAAAATAGGATACTTATGTCCAGTATCACCATCATATAAGCTTAACCAAAGGTCCTACCTAAGATCAACATAAAGTAGGTTACTTTTGTCCATTAACACCATCAAATAAGCTTGTGGACAGTTGTACAAAATAGTAACCATAAAAGGTTCAAACAATCAAAGGTCCTAATATATAAAAGGTCCTGCAAAACTAACACTGCTACTACCCTTCAATCTTTTCCAGCTCAATTTCCAGCTCTTCCTTTTCCAGCACTAGTTCCAATTCCTTTTCCATATCTACCAACTCCACTACTTCCAACAACACTTGTTTGGGTTGAGACCTATAATAATAGATACATTTGACCATATGGTAAGCATGTATGCCCAACAAGATCAATGACCAAAATATTGGCAATATGGAAATAGCAAGCACAATGTGTAGTATATAGAGAGTAGAGAGAGTTATGTGTCAATTACTTGAGGTTTTATAACTTCCTGAACATTATGTAGTGCAAAACTTTGAGGTGGTCTAGGCTGTAGAATGGCTCTCTTGAGTCTTGAACACTTCCTAAGAATAAGACACAGAACATGTCAGTTGTGAAGACTTCCTAAGTTGGATGTTAGTTGTGGCTTGTTATTCTTTATGTTCAGTTTGAAACTTGATTGATTATTGTACTTGGGGCGATTGATTGTAATGTCCCCAATTGTATACATCCTATATGCTTGGGTAACTATTTTTTTGGTATCAATAAAGTTCCATTACTTATCCGAAAGAACAAACTTGAAGTGCCCCAAAATGTGATAGTCTTTCTTTCTTTCTTTTCTAAGCCAAATTTGGTATACAGGAGAGAGTAAACAAAGAAATATTACTACTTGTATCAGAGATCTACACAAGACATGACCCAAAGAAATGTGTGTAATCATATAGAATTAAAACTCAGAGATCTACAGCCACTGCCACCAGAGAAATGAAAACAACGAAAACACAATAGATATTTTAAGCAAAATGAGTCCATATAGTTTATTATCAAAAGATCTGTTATTTTTAACAAAATTAATTAATTAATAATTACCAAAAAAAAAAGGAACAGAAATGAAATTTGGATCCAAGATCTACTACAGCAAATTGTGGTCTGTTAAAATTCTGAGAAAATGCAGTAAAATTAAATTAATAAAAAAGTAAGTTTCTGAGTAAATGAATCTACTGTAAGGTTGAATTTAATCAACCATCTTGTTGGCTTTATTCCGTGCCAAATTTGCTTATATTTCAGCATTTAGTAACCCTGTATTTAGGTGGGTTTTGTTGTAAGGGCAGTGAGTGAGATAGAGTGATTGAATGCTTAAGAGTGTGCAAGAAAACAGAGCCTTGCAGCTTGATCTCACGGGTGACTCGCGGCTGCAAGCTGCTAGAAGCAGCACACGTGCCAAGCATGTCAGAAGTCGAAGCGTCATGCTAACTGGAGCACTACAGGACAAAATAGGACAACTCGTCGTTCTGTTATCGCGCGGCTAGAACTCACGACTCAGTCAAGCCGTGAGTCACCCCTGTTTTGAAAAACCTGACGTTTCACATTCTTCTCTCAACCCAGTATAAATAACCCTTATACCCACAAATGAAAGAGAGCTTCCAGAGAGAATTTTGAGAGAGAAACCCTAGAGTAAAAAAAGATTGTTTCATCTACAATTTTTACATAAGAGTCTCTTCAAATTCCTCAACTCTCTTCCTCTCCATTGTCAAATCCTTGAGAGGTATTTTATCAAAACCTTTTTCTCACCATATCTATTACTGT
This sequence comes from Quercus lobata, assembly GCF_001633185.2. NCBI lineage: Eukaryota > Viridiplantae > Streptophyta > Magnoliopsida > Fagales > Fagaceae > Quercus > Quercus lobata. The sequence goes on along the minus strand of NC_044907.1, from coordinate 86,892,082 downwards.
GAGAGGGCTGTTTGGTGTTCTGGGAAGCAGTTAGGAAGGAACTAATCTACATTGGTTGATGCTATGGTCAAGTAGTAGAATCCGGGAAGCTAGAAAAGAAATAGGTTCGGCACAACCTCGTTGGAGCAAGAAGTTTGGAGGGCTTAAGTGCACTGGGTAGATTAGGCTTGGAGGGTCTATTGCTGTCCATGTATCCCAACTACATTTTCTAGTGGATTGTTTACCGCTTAGAGGGCGGCAGAGAGGTTTTACGCTGAGGGCTTCAGTTTCCTCTTCGATAACACATCGCGTGTTGTCTTTGTGTTTGCATCTTCCTTCCCTTTTATCTTTGCCTTTTATTATCTGCTGTGGGTTGTGATTTTAATTTGGCTTAGATTGTTTTTCCAATTCTATTTTATAGCTTGTGTTCATTTTCCGCACACTAGTTGTTTGACATAAAGGTTGAATTAGTTAATTTGTAAATTGGGGGTCTAAACGTTCAAGAGTGTTTTTACACTATTTGAACTTTCATCTATCACTAGTAACTAACTAACTAACTTGTTCCCTTTAAATTACATTACATTACTCCAGTATTTCAAAAACCAAACCCAGCTAGCCCAACATGAATGATATGTAAGTAAGTATTAACATAAAGTATCCAGACTAGCTGGGGGAAAAAAAAAATCACAATTAGATTTTTTTTAGGGTTTGAACCTACCACTTAAGAATCCAATCAAAACTCATGAAAACACCAAAAAACAGCAAAATTCATGCCAAATCAACCAAACCTATACTAATATGAATAGATTGATATCCAAAAAAGCTATCCCAAACCCATCAAAATCACGAAATCCAAAAATTGGAGAAATAGAAAATCATAAAAGAGCAAACCTTGAGTTCGGTGCGGCGGCGCCAGCTCCAGAGACGACGTGTGCAGTGGCGAGGTGGAGCTCCGGTGCTAAGAGGAGAGGAGGAATCTGATTTGGGGTTTGTTTGAGACTATCGTGTAGTTTGATTGAGGATTGAAGGTTTATGTGAGCTGTGATTGAGTGTATTAGAATGTATTGCCTTTTCATTAAAAAGCTGATGTGGCACTATATTATTGGTGGTGTAAAAGAGTTGGTTTATGCCAGCTCCGGACGGAAGGTATTCTAATAAAAAATGATATAGATGTTGCTACAGTAACATCTATATTTAGATGTAAAATATTTTGAAAAATGATTCACCAGATGGAGAGATTTTTGTGTATTTTGGTGAATGGTGTATTTTGGTGAAAAATATTTTAAAGGACTTTTGCATGCACTTAATGAGCTAGCTAGGATAAAATAACTATGGTCATCAGTCTTTTATTTTCTACAAAAGGTCAAAGATGCTTTATAAAAATATAATAAAAAATAGAAAGGTCTGTGTGGTATGGACCCATGGCCATGTGCGCTTAAACAGTGAGTTTTTTGTTTTTTTTGGTGGTTAGTCTGTGTCTTTTGAGTACGACTGAGGGAGTATTTTAGGCTTTTTATTGTTTTAGCAGCGGGCCATGAGAAAATAACAAAACAAAACAAAAGAGCTTCGTGCAAAAAGAATGAAAAACAAGACAGAGACACCCACATTTTGGATGAGCAGGATTGGTGAAGTTTTGGAATAGGAAAAGTATTTTCTAACGGTAGCTTAGAGTGACTGAGACCACTTACCAAACAATGGTGGTCCAAGAAATTATAAAAGCATAATGCCCAAGTGTATGCGTGTTTTTTACATTTTCTGGATCACTGATTTATAGATCTAAAATGTAAAAATAAACATTCATGGGAGTCATAATTTCTCTCTAGAAATTAAAAATTAAGGCATTAAAACTCTTCTTATTAAAAATAAAAAATAAAAAACAACATTAACTAGCTCATCATCTCTATCCAGTTTATGTAAAGAAATTTGAGGTTAGCTCCACAAATTTGTGTTTCGTGTTCTAAAGTGATTTGCCCTTAGATGTATCAGTTGGGTATACAATTTAACAATTGTATAATTAGAGGTTGTTATTTTTTGTCATGTGATGCTGATGCCTTCAGTACTTGCTGCTCGTCATTGGTGATGCCACAATTCACTGGTGGCAACTAATGAGAAAGGCATATCAAACACTCACAACATAAAATATGCAACAAACAGATGATATGGATAGTGGTGGAGAGTTTAAGTCTTGAAGATGATGGTGGAGTGTGGAGAATTAATTTAAGTAAAATTAGTTGACATGGCAAATAATAACACTATATTAATGATATGATAAGTTGTGGTATGCTCACCGTTATATTTTAATAAGAATTTATGGTCATCGGTGGCACTATATATAGTTCAGGATTGGAGTTTAAATGAACCCTCTGAGTTGCCAATTTATATTTTATATATATAATATTTTTTTAATGTTCTTTTATTTAACTCCTTTAATAAAAATTTGAACACCTTGACCTTAAATTTATTTTTAATCCTAGCTTAAATAAGTTTAAATATGATTCTCTTAATAATATTTTGGTCTTTTTAAAAAAAAAAAAAAATCCCAACAACAAATCAATTTTATCTAAAATATGGGGACATAAAAAATAGTAAGTCCAACAATAATAGCAAAATTTGTTCATCTTAAACCTCAAAAAATGTTCATTTAGATCTTAACAATTTTTAGTATAAAAATTACATTTTCTCTAAACAAATATGTAGAACATTATACATTTTTATGCAAAAGTGATATTATACACTTTTGCAAATCTTACATTGATAGTATCTAATCTACAATATAAACATATAATTGTCCTAAACTAATAAATAAAAGTATTCTAGGTAGTATTAATTAAAGTTCACTTAACAACAATAATTTATATATTCATTGTATTTAGAAATGATAAATGATTTTCAAGATTTAATTTATCAACAATAATTAGTTTGTTCATTATATAAAGAAATAATATGTCTAATAAACTTATAGTTCATCTTTTATTTTCATGCTAGTCCATCCTATGGACAAAATTTGAAATAAGATCATAGATTACAGTATTTATCTTTTATCCAAGATTCATATTTTCGCTGACTCCCTAGAAAAATATCATGGACACCAAGTGAACTTGTATGAACGAACGGATTTCATTAAAAAAAAAAAAAAAAGAGTTTACATAACACATGCACACGAAATACAACCCAACTGGAAACCAACTCACTGAAACACCACACTGTCAGGACTGCCACACAAGCCACGACTGAGAAGTTAACGACCATTCCGTACGGTCTAGAAAATTCAATAGGAAAGTGCGTGCATGTATTATCGTGCATGCACCCCATTTCCTTATTAATAAAAATAGAAAGGTCCATGTCGCATGGGCCCATGCCCTGTGTGGGCTTAAAGTTAAAGCAAGCTTTTTTGTTTTTTTTTTATAGGTTATTTCTTGTTTTCGAAGTATTTTAGGCTTTCTATTGTCTAAGGCTTTTAGCAGCAGAGCACGAAAAAATAACAAAACAAAGCAAAAGAGGTAACTGCATAAAATAAAAATAAGGTTGGTGAAATCTGAGACTGCCTGAGACTATCTACCAAACGATGGTGAAGTGAAGTCTGAGACTGCCTGAGACTATCTACCAAACTTACCAAAGCAACCAAACGATGGTGAAGTGTGAAGTCTGAGACTGCCTGAGACTATCTACCAAACTTACCAAAGTAACCAAACGATAGTGAAGTCTGATACTGCCCGTAGATAGCGATGGTGATCCAAGCAAATATAAAAAGCATGGCTTTGTGGGTATTTCAGAGCAGACGAACCTTAACCTCCAACTCCAAAATCCGAATATTTCAACCATGTTTGCCCTGTTGTTCATGCTGTTTACCACCATCATCGCACCACTAATTCCAACCCTCTCTTCAGAACTACCACCACCACCACCGACAGCGCCAGCATTTGAGTATACTCCAATCCAACGTTTTCCCCCACCTCCCCCTTTCACTCCATCACTACCATATGACAACATATGGCGTCCACCAAGTGAACCACAACCAGTATCCCTGCGGTTCGTGCTGGGGTGTATCTTGGCTCTAATAATATTACTTACCTTAATCGTAGTGGCGATTTACGTTCGCCGGCGAAGAGGGCCGCCAGGGCACCCAGGGGAACCAGGGAAGCCAGGGCATAAAGGGGACAAAGGAGACAGAGGGGAGAGAGGGGAGAAAGGGCTGAAAGGTGACAAAGGGGACAAAGGCGACAAAGGGGACAGAGGGCCACCAGGGCCGTGTGGCCCACCAGGGCCGTGTGGACCGCCAGGGCCGTGTGGCCCACCAGGGCCAGAAGGGCCGCAAGGGCCGCCAGGGCAGCCAGCCTGCCAGTGGCACCATAGCTGCCAGTGCCATGATAGCTGCTAGGAAGAGATAACAGTAATTTTGCACCATGGCTGCCAGTGCCATGATAGCTGCTAGGAAAAGATAACAGTAATTTCTTTTCCTATATGTTTGGATTTTTATATTTTTGTTTTCCCCAGTTTTTACCATTTGGTTCGGTCTGAGTATTTGAGTCTTAAGAGTTTCTGTAATGGTTGTATTTGGGTGTTAGAAATGTCTTTTTATCTTAGTTCTATTAATAAAGAACCGCCTCTTAAAATAAATGACCCGGATTTGAGAGCCGTGGCCGGTCTCACGGTTAGGCTGAAGCTAAAATAAAAAAAATAAAAAAAAGGAAAAAGATTGGGGCGTTGACGTTATGCCATTTTCTCCGTTGAACTCTGGCTTTTTATCTCTCATCCTTGCCACAAATCCGAAAATGCAATCCCAAAACACACCAAGTCCACAAAATAAAATAGAAATGAAACGCACAAACCTTATCTCTACCCTGCTTCTTCTGCGTTTTCCAGTTTTCCTTCTTCTCCAATCCTCTGTGTTGTCTTTCTGCGATTAATTTTCTTGCTCCTCTGGGGTTTCCTTTCATCCTCTATCACTGGTACCCAAAAAGGCAAAACCAAAAGAAATCAGAAATCTAAGATTTTTTTCTGCGTTTTCGAGTTTTCCTTCTTCTCCAATCTTCGGTGTTTGCTTTCTGCGTTTATTCTTCTTGCTTGTTTGGGGTTTCCTTTCTTCTTCTGACAATGGTACCCAAAGCGGCAAAACCAAAAGAAATCAAAAGCCAGCCTACGATCTCTTTTTTTTCTTTTTCCAATAAAGTAGTCTACCAATATGGCAGCCGCTAACCCTTCCCAATGAAAAGGTTGGTCATGTAGCCATGTTTTCACCGTTCATTTGCTTTTAGTTTTTTTTTAAACCAGTAGACAAAAGTAGACTCATACCTATCAAATAATAATTTTTAATTTTTAAATAACATTATACATATTTTTATATAATTTTTTTTATATGTATTTTTACAAATATTTTCAAATAATAATTTTTAATTTTTAAACATATGTATCAAACGGGTCCTTAATTAAAAATTTCTTGAACAATCCTTCCACAATTAATTTTAAATGGAATATATTAAGTGGAACAATGCTTGGAAGATTTGTAGACAAACTCAACTTGTGAGATGACATAATCACATTTGCGATGATTCTCTCCTACTAATCACCTAAAGATTCATCAGCACCTTGGTTTGTCCATCGGGTTTGAGAATAACATGACTTGGGCATTGGAATTTAGTTCCCATCAGCTTTTATAAAATCCGCCAAAGATGACTTAAAATTTGTATTTCCAAAATAAATTTATAGTTAAAAACTTAAAATACAAATATTGTGCATTTTCGACATTTAGGGTTGGTTTGAGATTCATTTATTTTGTTGAAATTGATAACTCTTTGCTGAAAATACTGTAGATAGAAGTAAAAATTATCTGAAATAGTACAATGAGATTCATGAATAATATCAAAAAATGCAGCAATACCCATAAATAGTAGTAAAAATAAGCTAAATAGTAAAATAAGTTGCCAAAAATAAGTGTTGCCAAACGCACACTTATAGAAATCTTCAGCAATTTTTTTATACTTCATTCTCTCACAACCATAAATTATTAGATCTATTGGAGGATGATTGAGATAGTCCTCTCTAGTTCTCCTCACCAAATGATTTTTTAATTTTTATTTCTTATATTAATTAAGAAGTTGACTCACATATTTATACAGATAACATCATTTTATTAGTCAAGGACCAATAACCCTGCTCAATATGAAAATTAATGAAAAATTTTATCTGGGAAAGACAATTTAGGTGTCAACATCATGTTTTAAAAAATAATTAAAGAATAAATTCCAAAATATTCGAAAACGTTTGTATTTTAAACAATAAATATTAAAAAAAACTATAAAATACTCTTGGAAAATTGATCTGGGCCCCGGGCCAGGGGATAGTGGGAAGTGGGCCGCTCCACTTTACTTTTGGAAGAGTGGTTGTAAATATGCGGACTCACATTATATTATTAGGGACCATCAACATCTTATCTCTTCAAACTAATTTTTTTAAATTCTCAAATTTTACATCCGTGCCTCTCCTCAATAATTACTCACATGCTGCAATGATATATATATATATATATATATATATATATATATATATATATTTTAATGCTCCTTGTACAACACTATCTTTTTCAGGATGAGCAAGAATTTAGCTTAGTATGAGCATTAGCATTGGAAAATGCTAATGCTATATCTAAGGAAAATTTAGCATTTGTAGTCTTAAAATCATCTACATCAGAAAATTGTAAAAGCAAGTATTGTAAATTTTTTGCAATACTTGCTACAGTGCAATTCTATCACAGTGCAATTCTAAAGATAGAATTGCACTGTAGCAGTATTCTAAAAAAAAATTAATATTTTATCTCTACTCTCTCTCCTCTGTCTCTCATCTTTCTCATTTTTTCCTGATCTCTTCTCTCTCTTCCGTCTCTGCTTCTCCATATGCTCTCTTGGCTCTGCTCTCCATCTGCTCTCTCATCTCTCTCAATTTTTTGAATAGGTTTGCTCCGGAGGCTCCGGTATCTCTACTCTCTCTCCTCTGTCTCTCATCTCTCTCATTTTTTATGTTCTTTTCTCTCTCTTCCGTTTCTGCTTCTCCATCTGCTCTCTCATCTCTCTCATTTTTTTGAATGGGTTTGCTCCGGTGGCTCCGGTGATATTTTTTTTGAATGGGTTTGAATGGGTTTACTCCGGTGGCTCCGGTGATGATGTTTTTTGAATGGGTTTGAATGAGTTTGCTCCGGTGATGATTTTTTTTGAATGGGTTTGCTCTGGTGGCTCCGGTGATGATTTTTTTTAAACGGGTTTGCTCCGGAGATGATTTTTTTTAATGGGTTTGCTCCGATGATGAATTTTTTTTTTGAATGGGTTTGAATGGGCTTGCTCCGGTGACGATTTTTTTGATCGGTGGCCTGGGTTTCAAATCGGCGGCGTGAGTTTCAGATTGATGGCTTGGGTTTGCTGATCGGTGGACTAGTTTGATGGTTTGTGTGTGTGTGGCTCTGTTGATGGTTTGTGTTTATGTGTGTGGCTTTGTTGCTGGTTTGTGTTTGTGTGTGGCTCTTTGTTGCTGGTTTGATGTTTGTGTTTGTGTTTGTGTGTGTGGGTGTGGTGATGGGTTCGGGTAGGATGATCGGTGTATCATGGGTTTGTGTGTGTTGTGTGTTGAACCGGTGCTAGAGGTTGAGAGAGAGGAATAAAAATTGCAGTTGGAAAGCCCAGGAAAGCCCAGGAAAACGGTTGGAAACAAAATAATAAAGAAAGGTAAAAAAATAATATTTTAATAAAAATAGAGTTTTGGGATGTGGAGGTGTTGTAAAATGGTATGGTATATTGATAAAGTGGTGTTTTAGAATGGTAAAATAGAATAGCATTGGAATTTTCCAATGCTGATGCTCTAATAGTTGGGATCTCATGTGTAGCGTCTACGTTTAGTGTTTTGTCTTTTTTTTTTACCAGCGCTTTTTGTACTGTTCATAGGACATGAATAGTACATTAGGACAAATGAACAGTGTTTGGGGGAGTGAACAGTAACCCAAAAATTATTTTTTTATTATTTTCAACAATAAGTATTCAGTTTTCAGCAAAATAAGCAGTATCCAAACACACCCTTAAAATTCAGAATGATCACAACCTAAGTAATTTTAAATAGTTCCGGGACTATAAGTAGTATTTTATTTTCTCACATTTATAGTAGAGTTTACTCATTAAATTTATAGTAGGATTCACTATTAATGTGAAAGAGGAAATCCCATTTCATTATACCTTAAAAAGTACTTAAAAAAATTTTCCGACATCATCACAGAGTCCTTGAATTACACATGTTAATTTACCTTTGTTTCATTTGCTTAAATAATCTCTATAATCCTATGGCTGAATTTAATTTATCTTTGTTTCATTTGCTTAAGTAATCTCTATAATCCTATGGCTGAATTTATATTAAACATTGTGTGTATATATTTTGCTAAACTATCAAACATGTACAATTTATCCACACCCCCCCCCCCCCTAAAAAATGTACAATGAAATCAGCCAATCAAGCAATCTTGTGCTTGATTTGATATTTCTTTATAATAATTTTCGATAGAAGCTAGCCATATGTGTGATAGATAATAATCCTTAGCAGCTACCAGTTAGCACTGATCCTAAGATTTTTATGTTTGTGCAAATCAAAGTAACACTTGTTATTGGTGCGGCCAGTTATATGTATCACACTAAGAGCACTCTCATCAGGTGTGCCAAATGCCAAATATTTGGCATTTGGCACACCAAACATCAAAAATAGACCCTCATGAGGTGTGCCAAATGCCAAAAAATTTGGCACACCGCTACAATACCGTCTCAAATATGAGACGGTACGGACATCAATGCTATAATTTTTTTTTCTTATTTTATTCACTTTTCTCTCTCCTCTCTGGTCTCCATTGCTCCTATTTCTTTCTCACTTTCATTTTTTTATCTCACTCTCTTCCTCTCTCCGTCTGCAACAACCATCACCACCGCACTCTGCTTGCCGATATGAAGCTCTGCTTGCCCAGGGGTAGTCACCGATCTTTGCTCGTCGTCCTCCACAGTTGCCAATCTTTGCTTGTCATCTTCTACAGTCGCCGTTCTTTGCTCGTTGTCCTCCATAGTCGTCATTCTTTGCTCGACGTCCTCCACAACTCTCGCCGCCAATCTCGTCGCCGATGGTTGGTTGAGTTTGGTCATTGATTGATTTGTTGGGTTGGGGTTTTGTTGAAGATTTTGAGTTTTTTTTTTTTTTTTTTGGTTGGGGTTTTTGGATTTGGAATTTGTTGGGGGATCCGGTGATTTGTATATTTGCTGGGTTTTGGGTAAATATATTATTTTAATGTATAGAATTGAAGTATAGAACATCTGATAAATGGTATGCTGTAAAATGATGTGCTAAAATGATAAAGTGGGTTTTTGGTGTGTCAAAATGACATTTTTTTTAGAGAGCTGATGAGAATGCTCTAACACATTACTCTTGAGCTGTCATTCTCGAAAAAGCAATATTTGGATTATAACTGACAATCCATCAAATTGGGTTGGGAATCGAGATTGGATTTTTGTTTGCTAGTTTTTGGTTAATTTTCCTGTAACTGAGACATTTGATAATTAATTAACTTTCTGTTGAAAATTTGACCGAGTTCATCCATGGTATTTAGGATGTTCATTGGTCGACTTGGATCTGGTTAGAGGTGCATCGTCACTAACCATATTTCATAACCTTCTCATTCTTCTATAGGTGAATGTCGTAATATTCTTAGCTTAATCAACTTTCAAGTTAGGATGAACAAAAAAGAAAAAGATATATATATATATATATATATTTATATATATAACATAAACAACATGACTATGTAAGGAATTAAAACATATAAGATACAAAGATAGTAATAAGCCATTATGAGGAAGCTAACTCTAAGTGAGATAAACATATCTTAAAATGACATAAAAATCAAGATCAAGATAAATATAGTGAAGGTGGAAATGCCTTTTTCGTCCCTATGTTTTGCCCTGATTCCTATTTTGGCCCCTACATTTTATTTTTACTACATTTAGTCCCTATTTAAAAACACACCATCCATTTTAGTCCTTTCTGTCAATTCCCTAATGGAAAAATCCTAGGTGGCAAACAGAACTATTAAAATAATAATAATAAATTTTATTTTGGCATTAAAAAATGCCACATCAGCATCTAAATTTAAAAAATTAATTTATTAATTTTAACTAAATTAAAAAAAATTAAAAACAGAATTAAAAACCAAAAATCACATGAATTGAGAATCTAAATGTGTCTTGAACAAAAACAACAAGAATACAAACCCATATTTAAGAACAAAGAGAACATTTTCCTTTATTTGACATTTTCTATTTTTCTTTTTCTTAGAAAACAAACACAAAACACAAACCCAAAAAATTAAAATAAAACCAACACAACACTCCCACACACACACACTCTCTCTCTCTCTCGTGTAAATTCTTTATATCTCTCTCACTCTCATTGAGCGATCCTAGCCATGGCCGACTCTCATTCACTCTCATTTTATACTTCTTTTTCTTTGTTCTTTCTAGATCCATTACGTGCTCTATTTGCGTTTGTATCTTCTTCTCTTTTTTCTTCTTTCTTTTCAGATCCATGACTCTCTCTTTCTCTCTCTTGATGTGAGAGATTGCCATGTGGATCAAAGCCTTCAAGCAATGCCCCACCGTGTACTTTCCCGACAAGAAAACCCTAGTCGATGGAGTCTTCTTTGCCGAGTTTCCTTCCCTTTCTGCCAGCCTCTTCAGCAACCTCACCCGCGGGATTCTCATCTAGCTAGCTTCTCAATTTCATCAAGGGCATCGCCATGACCAAACGCTCCGTCGAGAAACTGTTCAAGTTCCTTGACATCTACGAGACCTTGTGCGACACAATTTTGGCCATGGACATTTTGTTTCAGGATGAGTGCGAGGATGAGCTCAAAATCAATACCAACACCACTCGGACCCGCCTTAGCGAGGCAGCAATATTCATATTTTGTGATCTCGAGAACTCAATCAAGGCCGATATCGTGAAAACTTCGATTCCTAGTGGTGCAGTTCATCCATTGACTCACTACATTATGAATTACCTAAAGTACGCGTGCGAGTACTTGCTCTCTCCCTCCATCTCTAGTCTCTACTATTCTTGGACTCACCCATTCAATCTCCCTTCTTCGATTTGTGATGGTGTGAGGGTTTGGGTTGTTTGATGGTTAATATATCTGAGCTATGGTTGAAATTGGTTTTAGGGTTTGGTTGTGATGGATCTGGGTTCGGTAGTGGTGGATCTAGGGAAGAAGAACAAGAAAAGGAATGGAGATTTTGGGTGTGGCCTGTTATGGGTCTTTGATGATTTTGTTAGGTTTGAGAAAATGGCGGCTTTGGGATTTATGAATTTGTATTTGAGCTAAATTTTTTGGGATTTATTATTATTATTATTATTTTTGTGTGTGTTTGTTTCCTAAGAAAATATAGGTTTATGGGTTTGTTGGAGATTGGTTTGTTTACTGGGGTTTATGGGTTTGATTTGCTGGAGAATCCGGTGTTGTATGGCTGATTAGTTATTCAATTATGGACTTTGTGAAAATTATGTGGATTAGTGATTTGCTGGAGAATTTGGTGTTGAATGGTTGCTTGTTATTTTATTTTATTTTTGGGTTTGTGTTCTTGTTGTTCTTGTTCAAGACATACTTAGATCACAATTCATGTGATGTGGATTGATTTTTGGTGATTAATTCTATTTTTTATTTTTTTTATTGAGTTAAAATTAATAAATTAATTTTTTTTAATTTAGATGCTGATGTGGCATTTTTTAATGCCAAAATAAAATTTATTATTATTATTTTAATAGTTTCATCTGCCACCCAGGATTTTACTGTTAGGGCACTGATGGAAAGGACTAAAATGGATAGCGTTTTTCTAAATAGGGACTAAATGTGGTAAAAATAAAATGTAGGGACCAATCAGGGCAAAACATAGGGATGAAAAGGGCATATCTGCCTATAGTGAATTTATAAATGATAGCTAGGGACGGAACCAAGATTTGTACCGGGGGGGGGGGGGGGGGGGCAAAGCTTAAAACCAAAATAAGAAAAAAATTATGAAAATAAAAACTAACATCTATTTCATATTCAATAAAATACTACATACAAAATAAGTTTTTCTTAAACATTTCGTATTATAAAACACATCAACAAAGTATAACATACAAAATAAGTGTTTCTTATTTTGTGCGTGATTTTTGTTTAGTCCATATTTATTTATTTATTTTGTTTTTGTAGTTAAAGGGGCATGAATTTTATTTCTTTCTTTCTTTTCTTGTAAGTCAATATCTAAATATTTTAGAGGAGAAGAGACAAATATATATATATATATATATTTAAGTGCAAATCTTAATTTTTTGTATACCAGTTTGTATGCATATATTAGTTCTTTTTTTGTGGGGGGGGGGGGGGGGGGGGGTGGGGGGCATGGCCCCCCTCTGCCCTAGTGTAGGTCTATCCCTAATGATAGCACTTTGATAAACATTGCGGACTAAGTTCAAGGCCTTAGAAACTACTTAGGTATCACCAATTTGATTTAAATCATCTAATAAACACCTACTAACTTGCAATTCTAATACTTTCTAAAGCATAAATGGATTGCCAATATAAATAACAACCTTATACATTAGTCTCCAACAATAGACTAATAATAACATACAATTACACTCCAAAAGTATAAACTATAAACCCCATCACAAGTAAATCCACTAGCTAATTCCCAACAACTTTACAAATATTCTCATTTGGTTCTCCGACAGTTACGTGTTTTGACATTTGCCTGCCTATAAAAGAACATAAAAATTTCAAATTTGGTAGAGCATATGGTATGACAACAAAATCATGGGAAGCATATACTCTACCAATACTCTCAAGTGAAAAGTGAAAAAAGCCCAAAAAAACTCACTCCCAAATCTTAGCACCAAAATGCTATTATATATCAAATAAACATCCAGTACCCTCTTGTCCTATCTACAAGTCAAAATATTAAAGCACATAGCTATATTAGTAAAACTATATTAGTAAGACCTAATGAGTTCTCCAGCCACTAAATTGAGTTTTATATGAATTCATTGTACCATACAAAACATTTTGCAAATATAAAAAATATATATTCTCATTAATAATAAAGAATTTATGATGCATGAACATGATTTAAAAATAAATAAATCTAATGAATCAATTTTTTGAATCTATAATTACAACACGTATGCCCAAAAATTTTACAACATGGATACCTAAAATTAGTGAATTTGCAAATTTATAAGTGTGTACATGTGTTTTTAAGGGAGGAACAAAGAAAGGTGAAAAATAAAGACTTAGCTAAATGGTTAATGTGCAAGAAGAGCCCCACACATAAGAAAAGGAAAAGGAAAATAGCAGAAATCAAAGAACAATGTCTAAGATTATGAGCATAAATAAACTCTAGGAGAGAAAAGAACTTAATCTTTGATGAAAAAAAGGCCAAGAAACTCAAATACCCAAGCTTGAGTTTATGTCTCCAATGCTCTATTATAATATTAACTGTTTGCTTACAAATTGTTGACATATAATTCCAAGTTTGAAATGACCATTTTAATATTGAATATTTAGTCTAATGAAGATAACAATGAAGAGAATACAAGTATTGTGATCTTAAGTCATATAATGCTTGAGGTGGCTATATATGAACCTTACTTGAACTCCAAATTTCAATGAAAAAATTTGAAACTAAGATTATGAACCCAATGATTAGTCCTCATGCATTGTAAATTCTTTCTTGAATTTCATTGCTCTTTAAAATTTTCAATTGTAATTTTTTTTTTTTTTGAGAAACCAGTTGTAATTTATTGAGAGGAAGTATTATAATATATCGTGTGTATTTTCATTACAACCACACATAATATCCCATTCTTTTGGTTTCACAAAAACCAATGACTCAAACACCACTCTATTACCCAAACTTATAAGATTCTCACTTATTCCAGATCAAACTGACTCAGTACCTTACCCTTATCTTGATCCATTACTTAAAAAAAAAAAAAAAAAAAAAAAAAAAGCTTTCTCCACCCACTACATCAAATTTCCCAAAGTTTCTTACAAGTATTCAGTACTTTTTACAAAATCAAACATTTCTTCTCCAATAAATTAATAACTTTGACATATATACATAAGTTCACACAAATGTACATGCCATCAGAGCTCTTTTTCCTCAAGGTACTTTCATTTTTAGATATACAGTCAAACATGCACACATTTAGAAAATCAAAATCTTAAAAACAATAACCAATTAAATCCTAAAATAAAGAGATTCATCAAGTCCCAAATATCTATTCATTAAATGAAAGCCCTTGTTTTAACTCAAACCCATTAATTGGAAGAAGTAGCTTCATGACAAGTAACATATAGGGATGCTATGACTAATGACCCAATATCAAAACCCAAACCTCTTCAAAGAAATGAAAGCCTTAAAAAAAGAGATTATCTACCATACAAACCCCCCCACCAAACTAAGATTAAAGAATTAGCATAAACAAACTCATGTAATGAATAGTTGAGGAAGTGAGAAACTGAACTGTGGCAACAATCAGTGGCATGACTGCTGTGGAGAGAGAATGAGGAAGTTTTGGGGGAAGGTGAAATCAGAGTGATCTTCTCTCTACTAACCACACTTGCACCACACAAATTTACAGATCTTAATTTCTTCACATTATGCTCAAAATTTAATGCTCACAACATAAATACAATTGCTCTTGTACACAATTTTATTAAATATACGAGTTTGGATTAAAAAAAATTTATAAGTTCACTTAGTTGCGCTAAGACTTCTAACATTTTGAGCTTAGGAAAGATGTTGTTGTGTTTTTTTTTTTCTTCTTCTTCTCTATAAATCCATAAGAATTCTTCTTTTAAAACTATGTATCCAAAGACATAGAAAGAGCTTACCTGGGCTGCCTCAAAGGCTTCTCTTGGGAGTGGAGACTGGGAGAGGATTTCAAGGAAGAACATGTAATTGCAATATCGAGCAGGGAAGAACATGTAATTCCTCCATCATTTCTTCTATCTCCCTCCCACCGACTCCCCGTGTTGTCCCATTCCTCATCCTTCCTTCACTTCGATCTATCTATCCATCCCCCTTTGCTCTATTCAAATTGGTCTATATGCCACTATAGACATCTAAAAAACAGCCATAGGCAGTACTATTTAATTTTTTTTAAAAAGAAAAAAAACAAATCACGCATGCTATGCCTTGAATCAATGCATTAAATATTTACACACTAAATAAATAATTCAAAAACCTAATAGTTTTGCCAAAAATTCAAAAGCATACTTTTGTAAGGATGATATCCAAAAGATGAGCCCCTGCTTTTGAATCGCACAACTCAGCTTGGTGGCTGCAAATCAAATATAACTAATTAGCACCCCAAAATAATTATTTAAACCAAACAAAAAGAGAAAGATCTATTCTCAAAAATAGAGAGAATGGCATGGGATTAAGTAATCCACCAATAACAACTCGTACCAATCTGTCACATAAGATTTGTTGTGAAAATGTTGTGGATATAGTATTTCTTAATATCTAATATCAACATTTAATTTAATTTTTTTTTAAAAGACCTCATAGATAAACACAAAATTATAATTATTCTTATCGAATTTTTTCTACAGATAAGTACAAAAACTTAGTTTTTGTTATCTTTTGTTTTTTGTTTTTTGTTTTTTTGTTTTTTTGTTTTTCCCTTCACTCTTTTTGCTAACATTGCACATATATTAGACTTCATTCTCTCAATTTCTTCTCTATAAATTTTTTTTTTTAAAAAAAAATTAGAACTTCTTTGTAACTTTGAGTTTATGTATTGATTTAAATTTCTTTATTTTCAATGCTTCATTTAAGTTACTTCATTAATTTTTTTTTTTCAAAATTTGTCATTACATTATATGTTTTGTAATTTAGATTGTTCTTAATTACTAAATTGAGGTTTCCACTTAAATATAATTTCAATTATTGTTTTGAATAGTTCTTTTTGAAACCATTGTTTTGGATAGTTTTTACTTATTCAATTCAAGGTTTTTCTATTTAAATATACAGTGGTGATTAATTGAGCCCTAAAGCTCAATATATATATATATATATATATATGTTCATCAAAAAAAAAAAAATATATATATATATATATGCATTTTATAATACCTTACTTTCACATAATATGCATTCATTATATAACTTAAGAAGTATAATATTCATTTATTTTCTTTACCTATTCTATTATCTAATTTTAAGTTAATCATTAAATAAAAACTATTTACATATGAATTTTGATTAAGTCATACATCGCAAGGGCATAATGCTATTATATATAAAAGTTGGGCTTAAAACTTATATAATGCAAAAATAATATATATGTATGTATATATGTATGTATGTATGCTTCAATCATCGGTATGATTGTTTGACCTATTTGGACTATTATTTGATTTATTATAATACTATTTGAATGTCGGAAGAAAAGTGTACGGATAGGAATCATTGGATAAAGGAAAGAAGCGTATTTAAATTTGATATTAATACTTTTTTTATTTTTTCTAGTAGGGGAACAGGGAGGCATATGACAATAAATTAATAAATACGTATTATTAAAAGAATTTAAACATCGAAAAGGGGTGGGGTTTAGGACGTGGGTCAGTCTCTACTTTGTGTCTGTCTCATTTGTAGTCTTTATGCTTTCGCAAAAAAAGTATAAATGTAGAATAATATACTCAAAATAGTCTTTAGTCGTCATGATTCATGACGCCCTTCATTGCATGTACTTAAGATAAAATTCGAAGAAAGTCGGGAAAACAACAAAACATGACAAAACAAAATGTGTCGAAGCAGAAGTTAAAAATTGAATATACAATTTAGCTTAAAGTCATTAATTTTTTGCCTAGTTGTAAAAATACATATCTTGGCTTCTTTCCTAATTCCAAAATTGGAGTATTTTATTGCAACTAATTCAACATTAACAAATGCAACTAATTCCAGATCTCCCCTGACTCCGGCCTACGCATTTCTGCTTTCACACCTCCCCCCAACACACACACATGTTGTAGCAGTTTATGTTAAATAATTACATTTTTGGAAAATGGCTCACCTGATGGTGGGAGTTTTGTGTATTTTTGTGAATGGTGTACTCTGTTTACATTTTTTAAAAGGACTTTTGCATTACCTAGGATAAAATAACTATGATAATCAGAGTCTTTTATTTTCCACAAATGGTCAACGATTCTTTATAAAAATATAATAAAAAATAGAAAGGTTTATGTGGCATGGAACCATAGCCATGTGGGCTTAAATCAGCGAGTTTTGGCTTTTTTGTTGTTATTTTTTGACTTTAGAGTAAGACTGAGGGAGCATTTTAGGCTTTTTATTGTTTTAGCAGCGTACCATGAAAACAAAACAAAAGAGCTTCATGCAAAAAGAATAAAAAACAAGACAGAGATGCCCACAATGGATGAGCAAGGTTGGTGAAGTTTTGGAATTGGAAAAGTATTGTCTTACAGTAGCTGAGAGTGCCTGAGACCACTTACCAAACAATTAATGGTGATACAAGAAAGTATAAAAGCATGCCTTACGGCTAGTCCTGATGACCACCAGCTCCACCTCCAACCCAAAATCCGAATATTTCACCATGGCTGCCCTGTTCATGTTGTTTGCCATCCTCGACATCCCACCACCACGGGAGCCACTTGTTCCAACCCTCTATCCATCACCATTTCCCACCCTTACTCCACAACTACCACTTCCACCGCCACCGCCACCGCCACCGCCAACGTCTACGTTTTCTCCACTCCCACCTTTTCCCCAGTTGCCCCCTTTCACTCAATCAACCACATGGTCACCGCTAGGGGTGTCAAATGGGTGGGTTTGGATGGGTTTGCGGTGTTCACATGTATAGTGTTGTGGGCTTTAAGCCCAACTAAATTACTTGTATAACACATATTCTTGTACTACACTCTTACTTGTACTACACTCACATGTCTCCTATATAAAGGCATTCGTGTATATTCTTTAATGGAGAAATACAATACTATTGCATTCAGTATTTCTAACATGGTATCAGAGCCATTGCTCTAACTTTCTTGTGTTTTGCAATCTTGTCTTTGTCGGTAATTTTCGTTGCCTCAACTTCTCCGGTCAGTAAGCCTCTTCAGTGCCTCTCCAAATTGCCTCGCCACCATTAGAGGTCTCAGGGTTGAATCTTCGCCGCTAGAAGCTCAATCTTCGCCGCCAAGACTACTGCCTTCGTCAAATCTGTCGTTTTTGACCTCTGACTAAGACACAAATCATATAAGCGTGTAGGTCATCAAACGATCTACTTAGCAACGCCGAACTAGTCACCATCCATCGTCCCATGCGCCCTCACGTGCCAGTAAAATTTTCGGTGTGTTCTACCATGCGCTTCACGTGCTGCCGTAAGCCCTCATGCGCTCTCACGCATTGTCACGCTCCTTCATACGCTATCACGCGCCCGCACGCGCTAGTTGCGTCATCCGCTAACGTCATCAGATCACGTCATCGTTGACATCACCCTTTAACTTGACTTTGATCTCAGGCAGTTGACTTTTTCAGCATTGACTTTGACTTCTAGAAAGTTAACCGTTGACTTTTTCCAGGCTTGACTATTGCGGTCCAGGTGCTCCTTACCCAATTTTTCGCATAGATTTCATTTTTGCAGTCAATTTTTGCATATTTTGCTTCTAAATGAAGAATAAGGACAAGTCTTCTTCTTTTTGCAACAATCGTCGTCGACAATCTAACAAACGTTTTTGCAATTTTTGCAAACGTTTTGGCCATAATATTGAGACTTGCTATCAACGCAACAAATCAGCTATTTCCATTTCTGCTGCTACAGTTGCTAACACTAAGAGTGTCCAACCTATGGCTCCCGTCTTTGCACAGTCTCAATCTTCTGGATCCACTTTCACCATTTTTAGAGATGATCTTATAAATATCATTGCCAATGTCATTCGAATGGTTGGTAATGCATCTTATTCCTCTTCTCTCTCAGTTTTATCTGTTATGTCTCCTACCTCTTCGCTTATGGATTCTGCTTGTTGCAATCACATGACACCTCATTCGTCCTTATTTTCTGACCTTAAACCTGCACCGCACCCTCTTAATATTCGCACAACAAATGATTCCATAATGTCTGGTCATAATATAGGTTCCGTTGCAACCTCCAATCTCTCGGTTCCTAGATCGAGTCTTTAATGTTCCTGACCTTTCTTATAATTTATTTTCTGTGGGACAATTAGCTGAGTTGGGTTATCGCATTATCTTTGATTATTTTGGGTGTATTGTGCCAGATCCGAGGACGGGACAGGAGCTTGGGACCGGTCCCAGAGTTGGGCATATGTTTCCCGTGGACAACCTTTGTCTTCCAATTGTTGCTCCTATTTTTGTTGCTGCAATTGCTACAGTTTCTTCAATTCCTTCCCTTACACTTTGGCATGCTTGACTTGGTCATCCATCTTCCTCTCAGGTACAACAATTGGCTTCTAGAGGTTTGTTAGGTTCTGTGTCTACAGAAAATTTTGATTGTGTTTCATGCCAGTTAGGAAAACAACCAGTTTTTCCTTTCAATACTAGTGAATCAATATCCACTGATATCTTTGACCTTATTCATTCTGATGTTTGGGGGCCTTCCTCTATCTCTAGTATTGGTGGGTCTCGATATTTTGTTGTTTTTATTGATGATTACTCTCACTATAACTGGATTTTTAATATGAAACATCGTTTTGAATTATTGGAAGTATATTCCAATTTTGCAAAAATGGTTGAAACTCAGTTTTCCAAATGCATCAAAATTTTTCGATTTGATAATGCTCTTGAATACACTCAATATGCTTTCCAAATTGTTTTGCATTCCTATGGTACTGTTCATCAACTAAATTGTCCAGGTACCTCTCAACAAAATGGTAGAGCCAAATGAAAACTTCGTCATATTCTTGACACTGTTCGTGCTCTCCTTCTCTCTGCCAAAGTTCCTACTCCTTTTTGGGGCAAAGCTGCTCTTCATGCTTTTTATGCTATTAATTGCATTCTGAGTCCTGTTATCCAAAATCAAACTCCATATGAGCGCCTTTTTGGGTCACCTCCAGACTACCATCACCTTCGCTCCTTCGGTTCTGCCTGTTTCGTTCTTCTTTAGCCACATGAGCATAACAAACTTGAGCCTCGGTCAAGGTTTTGTTGTTTTTTTGGCTATGGCGAAACTTAAAAGGGGTATCGGTGTTATGATCCTATCTCTCATCGTCTTCGTATCTCCCGCAATGTTGTCTTTTGGGAACATCGCCTCTTTGTCAAGCTCTCTCACTTTCTTGCCTCCCTATTTTCCTCCTCTGTCTTAGATCTCTTTCCATATGAGGCAAATATTCCTTCTGTAGCTACTCTTGATCCTTTTGTAGTTGCTCCTGATTCTTCTGTAGACTTCTCTGTCTAACCACTAGATATCACTGATTCCTTTCCTAGTTCAACCTTTAATGAACAAGTGGAAGATGAACAGATCGAAGACGAGCTACCCAACCCTAAACTTGAGTTGGGTCCCCTGCTCCTGCTCCGCCTGAAGATCTTGAACAAGACATTCCACCTCGTCACTTAACTCGGATAAGATCTATTCCTGCACATTTACTTGACTATTATTGTTACACTGCCCTTGCTACTCTACATGAGCCTCACACTTATCGTGAGGCTTCCACTGACCCTTTATGGCAGATTATAATGAAAGAAGAATTTGATGTATTATCTAAAAACCATACATGGGATTTGGTGACACTCTCTCCCGGAAAATCTGTGGTTGGTTGTAAGTGGATCTACAAGATTAAGACTTGCTCTGATGGGTCCATTGAGCGCTACAAACCTTGTCTTGTTGTAAAAGGTTTTGCACAGGAGTATGGGATTGATTATGAAGAGACCTTTGCTCTGGTAGCTCGTATCTCATATGTTCGTGCCCTCTTAGCTGTTGCTACTGCCAGTAAATGGGACCTTTTCACTATGCTGCTGTTTTGCACATTCTTTGATACCTAAAGGACACTCTATTCCATGGTTTTTTCTATTCTGCTCAGTCTCCTCTTATTCTCTGTGCATTTTCTAATACTGATTGGGCAGGAGATCCCACTGATTGTAGGTCCACCACTGGTTATTTCTTTTTTCTTGGCTCTTCTCTGATTTCTTGGCAAAGCAAGAAACAAACTTGTGTGGCCCGCTCTAGTACTGAAGCAGAATATCGTGCCTTTGTTGATACCACATCTGAGCTCCTTTGGCTACGATGGCTTCTCAAAGATTTAGGTGTGTCTACATCCTCTGCTACTCCTCTTTATTGTGACAACCAGAGTGCAATTCATATTGCTTACAATGATGTCTTCCATGAACGGACTAAACACATCGAGATCAATTGTCATTTTATCCGTTATCATCTTGTCCATGGTGCTCTCAAGTTGATCTCAATCTCCTCTAAAGATCAACTTACAGATATCTTCACCAAGTCACATCCTAAGGGACGCCTTTGTACTTTGGTTGACAACCGCAAGTTGGTCTCACATCCACCTTGAGTTTGAGGGGGGCTGTTAACATGTATAATAGTGTGGGCTTTAGGTCCAACTAAATTACTTGTATAACACACATTCTTGTACTACACTCACATGCATCCTATATAAAGGCACTCGTGTATATTCTTTAATGGAGAAATACAATACTATTGCATTCAGTATTTCTAACAGGTATAATTGGGTTGGACATAATTGAGTTGGGTATGTAAAACTCATTTACTCATTAAAACTCATTTAACTAATTACTTCTAACTCAAATCCAACCCAACCCAATTATTATGGATAAACCCCAACTCATCAAATTACCCAATTATCAAAATTACCAAAATGCCATTAAAGTGAAAACTCCAACACTTTCTTAGATTCCCTTTTCCACTCCCTCTAGTCTCCATTCTTGAGATTAAAAAATTCCACATAAGCATATTCATGTCAGCAATTATATTAAAAATCCAAATAAAAAAAATATTTTTTTTCTATTTTCTCTCACTTTCTTGGCAACCAAACAATGTAACAAATACAAAGAAATGTCATTTCAAGCTCAAAACTTTCTTGAAATTTTAAAAGTAACTGTCCTTGAAACAAATAGAAATTCTTCAAGGATAATGAAGGAAAATGAGAGAGAGAGAGAGAGAGAGAGAGAGAGAGAGAGAGAGAGAGAGCTATCTCTTTGGTGTGGGGGAGATCCATGGCGGACCATGCGCGTTAGCTGGAGTCGCTAATGGACAAGATCGTTGAAAATATCCCTGATCACCACGACTCGTTGTCATCGTCATCCGAATCAAAATCCGATGACAAGTTCAATCCCTTTGGCTCTACCAAAGCCAAGGTTTACAAGCTCTTCGGCAGAGAAAAGCCCGTACACAAAGTCCTTGGCAGTGGAAAATGAAATCTCTCTCTCTCTCTCTCTCTCTCTCTTTGTTTGATATGTTTTTTTGATGAGAAAATGTAGGAAATTTTGTGTTTTTGTTTTTTTGGTTAACCTTTTTTCATGTATGAAATTTAGCGCAATAAATCGGTATTAGTTTATATGAAATTTTTGATTGCTTGGTTCTATTTTTTTATTTGTTGAGAGAGAGAGAGACAAGTGTTTGGAGGCCGAGAAAATGAAGTAAAATGAAAACCCTGAAACATTGAAACGTCTGAAGGTTTTTTATTTTTTTATTTTTTAATGGGAAGTGTTGGGTTGAATTTGGATATATTGTTTTTGGGTTAAATGGGTCTCAATGGATTTTTAGTTCAAACCCAATAATCACAGGGTCTAATTGGGTTGATGCCCATTTAATCTAACTTATAATTGGGTAGGTTTGAGTTCAATTAGAGTGGGTGGGTTTGATGAGCAAATATGTTTGGGCTTGCTTTGCCACCCCTAGTCACCACCAAGACCAAGTCTACCAGAACTCATCAAATGGTTGCGGTTCATTGCTATGTATATCTTGGCTCCAACAACCATCATCACAGCGATTGCTCTCATTGCTAAATACATCCAGCCTCAGCCGCCGCCAGTATGCATATTCGATATACCGGAGCATGTGAACTTTGCAATAAATTGCACTGATGAGAATTTGACTATTGAATGGTGTAAATTGCAGCAAATGATGGGATTGGAGGATTGTGATGCAAACACTGTAATGCCTAGGGATTGTTGTAACTAATTTTTTTCTTATCCGTTTGGATTTTTTTTTTATTACTCAGTTTTTACCCATTTGGTCCAATCTGACTCATCTGAGTATTTGGGTATTAGAGGTTCTAGGTTTTGTGTGTGTGCGTATAAATTTAGTTTTGGAGTGTTTGTGTTTGGGTGAACTGTTTCTTATCTCTATTCTATATTGGTTTGTTATTGCATTGTTAAGGTGCATTCTTTGTACTTGAGGTTAGGTTTGACAAGGTGCAGAAAAGTTGGATAGTCTTTTGTGTCCTAAAGTAGGTTCTTTTCGAGGAATTACAACTGTCTGCTGTTAGGTCTCTTTTTAAGCTTACCATAATTTATAATGCTTTCACTGAAATGATGGAGATTGGAGAGGCTTTTTTACATTTGATAATAAATCATTTTTGAAAAGTTTTGACTCCACTTTTTTGAAAAATATAATACGTATCAAAATAATTAATTTTTTCACATAAAAGTTTTTAAAAATATTTCCTAAAATAATACCTTTAGGTATAGTTATTAAACTTGGACCGGACGTTAACCCAGTCTATGAATCGAGTCACTAGATCACTAGTTCAACTAGTGAGTTAACAGTTTGAATCGCAGGGTCAAATAAAACGATTTTAAAGTTTTAAAAATCTATAAATAAAATAAGAGGAAAAAGAAAGTTAGAGACTTAAATCAGTAAACAAATAAAGCTCAAAATATGTAAACAAAAAGAAGAGAAAAGAAGGTTTATGCATAAATTATATAGCTACATGCTTACTAGTTTCGTGAAACCAAAAAGTGCATTTTTATTTATTTATTTAGGTTTTCTATTATTTAAGTCATTATATTATCACACATTAAACTGTAAAGAAGTCAATGAGATTAACCTATTAATGTAATTTTACATAATTTATAAACCTAGTTGGGTGATTAAAACTCAGCCAGATCACAACGTTTGCTTAGAATCCACTGGGTTTTACTAGTTTTGATTGGGTCTTGTGCACATTCGATCCAATTAATGACCTGGACTGGTCTATGTCTTGGGTCACCAAATTACCAAGTTGGGTCAGGTTTAATAACACTACCCTTAGGGCATTTGCTAAATTTTCCCTACTTTTATCAAGAGTACGTACATCTAAGACTAAGAGAAACTCCAACAACTTAGCCAAATTTTCATCTCATTTAGAGAGTAAATAGTTTTTTCTATTTACTTTTTAAATACATTTTTCAATAGAAACTCTATCTTTTCCACTATTATAAAAACCAAAGCAGACTGGTCAGTTCAATCGATTGATCAAGGAATTGGTCAAAACTTGTCAAGAATCAGTAAAAACTAGGAGTAGGTCCCTTTTTCAGTTCTTTGGTCAATTAGTTCAGTTCTTAAAACCACGATCTTTTCTCTATCTCCATTTAAATATTATTTCTTTTATTATTATTATTATTATTATTATTATTATTATTATTCTCAAAATCTGATACACTTTATCATTCAACAAACACCCAAATCTCTTTCCCATTTTCATCAATTAACAACACTCACAAGTCAAATCTCTTTTGCCCAGATTTTTACCAACCAACCTGATTCAGAGCTTTTTTTTGCTAAGATTTTATCAACCATAACATCAAATCATTTATTAGAAAGAAAAGACCCAAATCTTAAGTCATAGAGAGTGAGAAATAGAGGTGGTGGGCTAAGAGAAACAAAGAGAAAGAAACCCAACTTTTTGCTCAAATTTCATCAACCAACAACATCAAAATTGTTATATGTGTTGGGTTGAGAGAAAAAAGAGAAAAAAGCCCAAATTTTTTGCTTAGATTTCATCAACCAACAATATCAAAATTGTTCTGTGTTGTTGCATTTTATCACCCCAAATGGTGGGCCCAGTGAGAAAACTCTTGAGCCCCACAATTTTCTCTCTTATTTCTCCCCTCAACCAAACACCCTACATGCATAAAGTTTCAATTTTTTCAAGGTCTAGGAAAGGTGATAGTGGGCAACCTTACCCTCAATTTATTTATTTATTTTTTTAATGAGGCTAATTCATGCATTTGATCTCGTGACCTGTCACTTTCGGTGAAAGACACTTGTCATTACATCAAAACCTAACCTCTAATGTTGATAAAACTGATACTATATATACTATATTTACTCATCTGTTACCTATTGTATTTTGACAAATCAAATTAACTTGAAGATGCTAGTGACAATTGGCTGCCCCACCATCCATCGAAGAGAGTTCTACAACCATTACCCTCCTTGGATAGAGATATGAGGGTGTCCGAACTGATTGATTTTGATGTTCATGGATGGAACCGTCCGCTTATCCTCCAACTTTTCAGTAGTGCTGATGCCTCTGCCATTTTAAATATTCCTCTTAGCTAGCTATCGGTTGCCGCCGGATGATTTGTTTTGGCTTCATTCAAAAAATGGTTGTTATTCGGTGAGGAGTGGTTACCATGTAGCACGCCAGATGGTTCGGGAGGATAATTGGGCTGAATCGTCTTCTGGTGTAGTGGGACAGAGTGTCTGGAAAAAATTCTGGAAGCTGAAGATTCCAAACAAAGTGAAGGTTTTCGGGTGGAGGGCATGTCATAATGCTTTGCCTACCGGTCAGAATTTGATGAAGCGCGGAGTTCTAGAGGTGGCTACCTGCCTGCGAGTTGTGTACTTTGTTCTCTGAAGATTGTGTCCATGCCCTTTGGGAGTGTGGTGTAGCTCAGGACATATGGGCTGGAAGTTTGGTGGGCGTCCAGAAGATAGCGACGCTGCAGGTCTCCTTTTTGAATTTGGTAGAAAAACTGTTGGAGGAGAAGCCCACGGAGGTGTGTGAATTGTTTTTGGTGCAGGCATGGTTTATATGGCATCAACGGAACTTGGTGGTGCATGGCGGACAAGTGCAGGACCCATCTATATTTAACAGGCGAGCAAAAGAATTTTTGGAGGATTTTCGAAGCTCTCAAATTCGGCTCTCGGTGCAGCATCGCAGTGCACACCCAAGTACGTGGCTGCCTCCTGCTGGGCGCTACAAACTTAATTTTGATGCTGCCATGTTTTCCGACCCTCCATTCACAGGGTATGGAGCTGTTATTCGTAATGAGAATGCTGATGTGATGGCTTCGTTCTCTGTCCGTGGTTCGAAGGCAGTTGATAGCAGTGAAGCTGAGTTACTCGCGTGTAGGAGGGCTATACAGTTTGCTATTGAGGTGGGCATTACCGATGTTGTCATAGAAGGGGACAATGCCATGATCATGGGGTCCATAGTAAAGAAGGATCTCAGTGGGGCTCGGTTGGGGCATATTTTTATGGATATTCAAGCTTTGCTGATGGAGTTAACATGGTTTTCCATTAGTAGTGTAAAACGAGAAGCTAATACTGTGGCTCATTCTTTAACTCGCTATGTGCGTCATATTAGGGAGATGTTTTTTGGATTGAGGATTCTCCTCCCCCTTCTTTGGAAGCTTTGTCTTTTGATTTTGCTCATATTCATTAATGAAATTTTGATTTCCTTTTCCAAAAAAAAAAAAAAAAAATGCTAGTGACTCTCCCAGCAAAGTTATAAGGCATTGTACCACAAACTTTTTGGTCTTGTAAATATTTCCTGTAGACCAAAAATGCTAGTGAATCTGCCAGCTTTATGATTCTGATATTGCCATAAATATCTTGTTCATGACAATTTCCATTTATGTTGGTTTCACTATTTGGCCTCACACAACATATGGGTTTCCTAGAAGGTTAGCGAAGGAATGACGTCAATTATCTATATAATAACTAATAGTCGAAAAGTTTGACTTTTTGTTGACCGCTCCTTATTGCGTCACATGATTACATAAATTGCAGCCACATTTACATTTTAAAACACTGACCAATTGTGCCTTTTCAATATGTCTATTAACAGTTACACCTATTCCGAACTGGTGCTAGTGTGCCTATAAATAGGCATCCCTCATTTCCTTTTAAAAAGTTAGTTTTTTTTTTTTTTTTTCATTCATAAGAGTCAGACAAAGAGACACAATTCTATTCGTTGTGCACGGAGATTGTAGTGCTTCTCCTATGTGTTGTTCATTATTTTATCTTGGTCAGTTTTATATCAACCATTTTGTATTCATTTGATCTGTAAGTTTTACTTTATTTCTCTTATACATTCACACAAAAATTTGTACATATATTGTTTATTGGCTACATAAATTAATTCCACATATACGCTTTAAAATTCAGAATAGTTGTGATTTTTCTTTTTTCCGTTAAGTTTCAGTATTGTGCCTTTTTTTTTTTTTTTTTTTTTTTTTTCGTTAAGTAGTATCTACTCATTGTTATACATAAGATGCATATATATTAAAATAAAAAACTGTCTTTGAGAAGAAAAATAAAAGAAAAATACGTAAAAATTATAAAAGAAAACTGAAGTAAAAATGAAAGAAGTGAATGATATATCAATATCACGCTTGAATAGGAAATTGCGGTTATAGTGGCAGGTTCCAAGGGTGTGAATGGTATATGGGCATGTGACTTGAATTTTTTTTTTTTTTTTTTTTTTTTTTTTTTTTTTTTTTTATAGAAAAAAAAATGCTTTTCTGTCGATTATGGAATACAAAGAAGCAATTTTTATAATTCTTTTTCAGTAGGTACTGATTACATTTAATACAATTTAATATCTTTGATGCTATCTGTTGGTCTACAAAATTATTTGTCACTCTTTGGGCGGGTCAGGGGGCAATTGCCAAATCAAGAAGTTAAAAAAAAGGTGAAAGAGAGAAAGTTGAAAAGAAGTTACCAAATGAAAAAATTGTTTAGTGTTATTGTTGCTACTCTTGTTTGTTGGTGTGGTTTGATTCCTAGACCTTTCAACTTTTTCTAACAAAAAAAAAAAAAAACCCAACTTACAAATAGAAATTTTGAAAAATACCTACAAGTTTCTTGTGTTTCTAATAAAAATAAAAGAGAAGAAGTTGAGAAGAAGTTACCAAATGAATATGAACCACTATTTATACTCAAAGGATTATGACCTTTCAACATGCGTCTTTTCAGTTAATAAGAACATTTTCATTCAATGGGGTACCTTTTCAGTCAATAGACACCTCTTCAGTCAATAAACACATTTTCGTTTAATAGGCACCTTTTGGTCTATATTTTACAATTTATCTTGTATATATCTATATATATAACGCAAACTAAAATAAAGACGCAACATTATATCTCTTATTCATTCCCACAAAAACTAATAAATAAAACAACATTGCTATTTTTCCTCTGAAACTCATCCTATAGCTATTCCTGTGCATCGCACGGATTAACGACTAGTTTCGATTTATACTCAAAATAGACCTATAACTAGTCGTCATAACGCCAATCATTTCATGTACTTTGGATAACATTCAAAGAAAGTTGGGAAAACAACAAAACATAACCAAACAAAATGTGTCGAAGCAGAAGTTAAAAATTGAATATACAATTTAGCTTGAAGGCATTTATTTTTTTGTTTCGATGTAAAAATGCAAATGTTGGCTTCTTTCCTAATCCCAAAGTTGGAGTATTTTATTGTAAATAATTCAACATTAACAAATGCCCTTCCAAACCTCCCCTGGCTCCGGCCTAAGCATTTCTGTTTCACACCCCACCCACCCACAAACACACGTGTATATATATATATTTTTGAGAAAGAAGACATCAACTTTATTAAGAAGAATTAACCATGATCGGTAAGAAATACATAATCCGAGTGTGGAGGAGCATTCTCAGTCCACACTGAAAAACCTCTAACATATCTAGCATGTTTAGCTAGGTTATGCGCTATATTGTTTCCAGAACGGCAAACATGGGAAAATGATACACAACTACCTACCACCAACATGGACTTTGCTGAGCTAAGTATGTGACCATAGGTAGACAAGGACTTCTCTTCCGACTTCAGGGTGTTTATTACATTAGCTGAATCTCCTTCCAATATGAATGAAGTGAAACCAAGTCCTTGTGCAAAAGATAATGCTCTGGCTGCAGCCATTGCTTCAGCTATCTTCGAGGAAAAGGGAGGCTAGCTTGTTTGGACAGAGAAGTTATAGCTTGCCCGTTACTGTCTCGAACGATCACTCCAATGCCAGCTTTCCTTATATCCCGAAATAAAGCTTCGTCGAAATTTACCTTGATCATTCCCGTCGGAGGAGGAGACCACCTGATCTGAGTTTGTGGGCTGTGTCAGCTCTATTTTGAGGTGCCAGAAACAGAGTTGTGGAATGTGGCAAGAGCCTGTGAAGATGCATGGTTTACTTGCATCAACGGGTAATCTTTTGTTGAGGTTCAAATCTGGTTTTTACAATGCCAAATGGTCCACATAACCAATGCCATTAACTCAACATTCTTCTATTCTTCATACGTGAACTTCAACACCTCTCGGATTGATAGGAAAGATTTTGAGTGTCTAAAGGCAAACGAAGGGATGGAGTCCCATACCTGTGAGAGCTGATTACAACCCATAGTGCATGGTATATGTCTTCCACCTCCACCCTACATAATTCACATGTATCTTTCATCAATATGTGCCACCGTCTTAGGTTATACTTGACCGAAAGGGCATTCTGGCAAGCCCTCCACAGGAAGTTACGTACCTTGGGTGGCACTGAAAGACCCCAAATCATCTTCCACAGTCTGTTATCATTAGGATTAGGGCTTCATTGTTGGCTTCTAGATTGCTCCACAACTAAGAACTTCGAACCTGACTTCATTGTGTAACAGCTTGAAGGAGTGAAGGGCCAAACCACTACATCTTCCACCTTATTCAAACAGAGAAGGATGCTTGCAATGAGATCTGCCTCGTGAGGAGTAAATAGTCCTTGCAGTAGGTTCTAATCCCATTTATGAGTGATCGGATCGATGAGTTCTAAGACTTTCATGTCTTCAAACCCTTGTACAACATGTGAGCTGACCCAAGTCTATGTTGGTGAGGGCAACCAAGCATCATTCCACACACTTATATCTTCTCCACACCCCACCCTCCATCTGACCCCCTCCAGCAATAAGTCTCTTCCTTTTAGGATACTCCTCCATGCATAGGAACTAGTGTTCGAGCTAGGGGCTTCTAGGATGGAACAATGGGGAAAGAACCTCGCTTTGAAGACTTTATAGAATAATGAGTGTTTTAGTAATCTCCATGCCTGCTTTGCCAAATGTGCACCATTAAAATTAGCTAGGTCCTTGAAACCCATACCCCCCTCTATCTTTGGTTTACAAAGAGTGTCCCACTTCACCTAATGTACTTTTCTTCTATCTCCTTTTTGCCCCCACCAAAATTTTCTAGTGAGGCTCTCGATATCTGCACAAAGTTCCAAGGGGAGTTTGAAGCAACTCATTGTGTAGGTTGGTATCGCTTGAATCACTGCCTTGATAAGGATCTCCTTCCCTGCTTGAGACAACAATTTCTCCTTCCACCCCTGAAGTTTTCTCCACACCCTCTCTTTTATGAAGTTAAAACTAGCTTTCTTATGTCTCCCTATTAGTGATGGCAGCCCCAAATACTTCTCATATTGCACAATCTCAGGTACATCTAGTGCAATTTTGATTTGATTCTTAGTATCTTCAAAAGTGGACTTACTGAAGAAGATGGTGGTTTTATTTTTGTTGATTTGTTGACCCGAGCATTTGCCATATACTTCAAGGATGTTCATAATTTGTTGGCATTCTTGAATTGTGGCCCTGCAAAATAGTAGACTATCATCTGCAAAAAGGAGATGGGTTAGTCTAGGGCTATTTCTACAAAGAGAATAACCCTTGATATCACCCTGTGTTGCCGCCTTAGTAATGAGGCCATGTAAACCCTTAGTGCACAACAGAA
The DNA here is from genome assembly GCF_001633185.2 of Quercus lobata. NCBI lineage: Eukaryota > Viridiplantae > Streptophyta > Magnoliopsida > Fagales > Fagaceae > Quercus > Quercus lobata. The sequence continues at coordinate 86,861,061 of NC_044907.1, read as the reverse complement.
AGAGGAATGGTGAAAGTGGGTCTCCTTGGCGTATCCCTCTGGAAGGTTTGACCAACCCTTTAGATTCTCCATTCACAAGAATAGAGTAGGACACTGTTTTGACACATAACATCATCAGATTAATCCATTTTTCAGTGAAACCCAACCGTCGCATCACAGATTCAAGGTAGGGCCACTCCACCTTATCATAGGCCTTGCTCATGTCTAATTTAATAGCCATGTAATTCTCCTTTCCACAATGTTTTTGCATACTATGGAGAGACTCAAAAGCAACGAAAATATTATCAGATATAAGTCTACTTTTGGTAAAAGCTCTCTAATTTTCAGTAATAATATTTGGTAGAATTTTTTTGAGTCTATTTGCCAAGACTTTAGAGAAAATCTTGTAAAGCACATTGCAAAGGCTTATGGGTCTAAAATCTGAAGCATGCTTAGGGGATTTATTTTTTGGTATGAGGGAAATAAAATTATAATTAAGGTGCTCAGGTAAAGTAGCAGAATTAAGAAAATGCAAAACAGATTGTGAGACATCATTACGAAGGGTACTCCAAAAGTGTTGGTAGAATAATGGTGGCATGCCATCGGGTCCAGGGGCTTTTGGTGGGGTCATTTCATTGATAGCCTTTTGCACCTCCCAAGCTGTGAAACTGAGGATAACTGCTGGTTTATGTCAGCACTAATCACATTTTGGATAGAGTTGGTGGCTTCTTCACATAGTGGGCCTCCTATTAAAGTGAACAGTCCTTGAAAATAGGACACCAATATTTTGGCCACTTCCTCACTACATGTACTGCCCAGTTGAGGCCTGTAACTTTTGGATTGTATTTTTTCTTTTTCGTTGAGTGGCCCTACAGTGAAAGAATTTGGAATTTCGATCACCTTGTGAGGCCCATAACACTTTGGACCTTTGAAGCCACATCCTTTGTTCTTTGTCCACCAAACTTTCTATCTCCTTTTTCAACTCTAGAAGCCGAGAATTTTGACCAGTCTGCATGGCCTCCTTCTCTGCATGAATCAATTCTTTTCCTTTCTGTTTCAGCAAAGCTTGGACATTGCCAAAGTGATCCTTGTTCCATTTCATCAGCTCCTTTCCACACTTCTCAATCTTGTGCACCGTTCTAAATATTGGATCATCTATGCCTCTAGCATCCCAAACTGCCTCAACTATTTCAGTACACCCCCAATCAGACAGCCACATTTCTTCAAATCTGAAGAGTTTTGGTGCTGTGTGAAAGTCAAGTCCCATGGTATTAATCCAGAGTGGACAGTGATCCAATGAGTCTGCAGTTAGATGTTGGACCTTTGTACCTGCATATCTCAATAGCCAATCGTTAGTTGCTAAAGCCCGATCAAGTCACTCCCATATAGAATGACCTGTAGAGAAGTGCTTCTGCCATGTAAACCGATGACCTGAGAATCCAAGATCAATAAAACCACATTCATCCACCACATCCCGGAATAACTGCATTTGTGCTTGACTTCTATTACTTCCTCCAAGTTTCTCAGAGCTCCCAAGAATTTCATTAAAATCCCCGGCACACAACCAAGGGAGATTAAATTTTTTCTGTAGTTGTCGGAGCTTATTCCATGACTCATATCGTTTATGGGAAACTGGCTCTCCATAGAAGCCTGTGAAGCGCCATTCATCCTCCCTTCCTTTGTTAATAATAGAATCAATATGGTTCCTGGAAAATGTATCTACATGTACATCAATAGAGTTCCTCCAGTATAGAGCTAGACCACCCCCTCTATTATTTCTTTCCACAAAGAACAATTTATCAAATTCTATCTTGTGTTTAATCTCTTGTAGCCTAGCTTCATCCGTCCATGTTTCGGCTAAAAACATGATGGAGGGATCTTTAGCCCGAGTCATCACTTCAAGCTCCTTCACCGTCCGCAGGTTCCCAAGCCTATGGTAGTTCCATACAATGATATTCATGGTGATTGGCGGGGCTGTTGAACAGCCTCCACCATTGAAATGTCCTGTCCATCCACTCTTGAATCCTGATGTTTTTTGTAAGGTAACTCAAGTTGGATTTCATCTTTTTCCTCCCTTCCCCGTTTTACTGCTACTGGGAGTTGTGTGTCTGCCTCTGTCTTAGGAACATTACGTGCCAACTTCTTGCACTTTCTGAGTTCAATTGTATCATGTATAATAGTCAAGGGCTGGTTGTCCACGTGTACCACATTCTGATATTCCCTACTGACCACCCTATTCACATTAACCCCTAAATTTTCTCCACTAGGGGCCATAGATATTGAGCAGCCAGCTGTCTTATTGGGTGTGCTATAATCATGGGATTCAAACTTATTTAAAGCCGTATCAATCTCTTCAATTTGGGATTCAAAATCTTTTGGATGAGGAGACGGATCTATAACAGGAATGTCATTTATTACTTGAATATTCTAGGAGGAATTCTTGCGTAAAATCTGTTGAGAGACATCCCTGTTCTCCACCATATCCATATTTGAAACATGTTGGGAGTCAACGTTCTGTTGTGGCTCTGTGATGGCCTGAGTCCGATTGGCGCTTTGAGTGTCCACCGGTGGCTGCTTCCCTGACTTGGCTGGTTGCTCCATGGAGCTATTGGCTTTTGAACCTCCAAGACCATCACCCATTCCTGAAACCGTTGTAAAGGATGACTTCCCTGGGTTGTACAGAGCCACCCTGAGCCATGCACCATACCCCTGTACTCCCATTGATTCAGAACCTCTACCCGTGAGCCATTTCTCACAATCCTTCTCATCATGGGACACCAAGCCACACCAGTAACAAAAATTAGGGAGTTTTTCATATTTGAAATACACCCACCGATCATTGTCTTCTCCTATATCTATTTTACGACCTCGACATAGAGGTTTTGAGATATCCACCTCCACCTTTACACGGACAAAGTCATTTCCCACCAGCTCGTTTGGATTCTCTGCCTCTGACACTACTCCAAGGGATTCACCCAGTTCTATTGCTGTCTTGGGGTCCAGTAGTCTCATTGGTAACCCATGTATTTGCATCGAAAATTTAACCTTTGTGAAGCGCAAGTTTTTCGCTAGGGTGTTATAATCATAGCGCTGGAATAGCACTAAGTGCTTATCAAAGGACCATGGCTGTTGCGCTAGAACTCTTTCAGCATCAAATTCCAACTCGAATATAAAAAGCAAAACATGGTCGTCCACTTCCCTGATCTTAAACTCGGTACGGGCTCTCCACAAGGGTTTAAAGGTTCGTCCAATGACATCCACGTTAATGGCATGTCTGGTCAGGAACTTTGCTGCTAATACATACTCCTTACGCTTCAGATTCTTTGATTTTGTTAGGCTGAGTTTGGCCCCTTTTTCAGTGGTTAGGGACAGCTTTTCCCATTTGCTGATGACATCTTCCATACCGGATGAAAACACATGTATATATGTTGTAGCAATTTATATTAAATAACGAAAATAATTTGGTAACTTAAATGTAAATATGTTAGAGTTAAGAGAAGGATATAATTAAATGTGTAATACCACATTGAAAATGAGGGAAACTTTTTTATTATTATTTATAAGTATGAAGATTAATGGGTTGAAATTAGTTGTCGAGTAACATTTGTCTTTATTAGTAATTGGATTTTCTGGAATGTGTTTCTTTTGTGGTATATTTTTAATGTTTCTTTTATGATATATTTTTTGAAGCAGAAGGTTTGATTGAAGAAGAAAAACAATTAATGTTACCATTAAAAGATCTTAAGAAGATTTGATATAGAATCACAATTTTTGTAATAATTTATTTTTTCATTAAAATTTATATATAAATAACAAGTTGTGAAGATGAATATATAATAAACGTTTTCAGCAAAAAAGATTATATAATAAATGTTCATAATATTGTTCTCAATTATTACAATTCTTTCAAAAAAAATTTTGTTTACCGTAACTACTATAACATAAATTTATAAAAACTACCGTTGGTATTTATTGAACTAATAACCATCAACGGAAATTACATTTTTCTACCCTAAGTTATATTCCAATTCAGACTTTGTCCCCTAAAAACACACACACACACTTTGAATTGAAATTGTCACTTGAAATCACAATTTCAGTTCAAATTGTGTTAAGGTTGTGCGAAATAGATGTGTGTAATAATTACTACTCTTAAAATAATTTATTTTTTACCCACACAAACTGCAACCCATTGCTACCACCAACTCAGACCTAGCAATAACCCACACTGACGGCCGAAACCCAAAAACAAATCCACCTCCAACAAAATTGAAACTGCTAACATGACCACCACAAAACCAAAGCCACCTCATAGCACCCACCTTATGAACAACCTTAAGACCACTACCAAGATAACCCCAAAACTACTGTCATGACAAACACTGACAATCCATTGTAGCCACGACAAACATTGACAATCCACCCTAGCCATGACAACCACCAAAACCAAGCCTAGCAACACCAACGCCAACAACCCACCCCAACCACAACAACTGTTGCCCCCACTGAAACCACCCAAATATAAAACAATGACCCAAATCCAACAATGACAAGCAGTGCTGGCTCAATGCTCTAAGCAAATGATGCAATCGCCTAAGACTTCAAGTAAAAAAAAAAAAAAAAAAAATCCCCCAAATTTTAACTAATAGGGCTATTTATTTCATTGTTATAGTATTAAACTATTAATTAAGTCCAAATATTAACCAATAAATAAAATAATTTTTTTTATCAAATGATAAACAAACAAAAAAGAGAGAGAAATGCTACGTCTACAACATTTTTCACAACACTTTTATAACAAATTCTACGTAACAAGTTGTTACATGCTATTATTGAAAAAACAAATGTGGTGGATTCAAATAGAAAACAAAAAGTAACTTAACACATAGGATTTGTTGTGAAAAATATTGTAAATGTAGCATTTCTCAAAAAAAAGAAAAAAAAAAAGAAAAAAGAACAATACACAAAAATTCACAACATTTTTCACAATAATTGAGTTAGCAAACTTTTACTAATTCTCATCTAGGTCCATAACTAATATCACTCTTTTACTTACTAGTTACCATTATAAATATGCTACATCAACAAGTGTTAAAAAATTTGTCAAATTTTTCGTCTATAAACTTTCTATAAAAAAAAATATTTATGTGGTTCATGTTAATTAGAAGTAATTTTGCATATAAAAAAAAATAATCAATTTTGGCTTTAAGCCCCCAAACGGATCAAGCTGCCCCTGATGACAAGACAACAACCTAAAGAAGAGAGAGTTAAGGAGTGATAGCGAAGAGGTAAGAGAGAGAAGAGTAAATAAAAAATGGAAAAATGATATAGATGTTGCTACAGTAACATTTATATCTACATATAACCGTAGCATGTTGTAAAATATTTAGAAAAATGGTTCAAAAGATGGAGGGGTTTTATGTATTTTTGTGAATGGTGTACTCTATTTACATTTTTTTTAAGGACTTTTGCATGCTTTTAGAGTTTGTTTGGAATTCGCTTATTTTGCTGAAATTGAAATCTTTTTGCTGAAAGTACTGTCGATAAAGATAAAAGTTAGTTGAAATAGTACAATGGGACCCATGAATAGTATCAAAAAGTGTAGTGAGGCCTATGAATAATTGCAAAAATAAGCTGAATAGTAAAATAAGTTGGCAAAAATAAGTTTTGTCAAAAGGACACTTAATTAGCTATTTAGGATAAAATAGCTATGATCATCACAATCTTTTATTTTCCACAAAAGGTCAACAATGCTTTGTAAAAATATAATAAAAAATAGAAAGGTCTATGTGGCATGGACCATGGCTATGTGGGCTTAAAGCAGTGAGTTTTTTTTTTTTTTTTTTTTTTTTTTTTATTGGTAGTGCAGTTATTTTAGCTTTTAGAGTAGGACTGAGGGAGTATGTTTAGGCTTTTTATTGTTTTAGCAGCATACCATGAAAAAATAACAAAACAAAACTGTAAAGTTGTGATTTACAACTATGTTTTATGTTGGTTTTATTCCATGACAAAACACTACAAGAAATCTGGATTTAGGCGGTGTTTTTTTTAGCGACGTTTTTAAATTCGCCACTATAAGTAGTATATTGTGACGTTTTTAAAAAAGGCCGCTAAAGAGTGATCCTTTCGCGACGTTTTTCTAAAAACGTCGTTGTAACCCAAAACAATAGTAGCGTTTCTTAAAACACCACAAAAAGTACAGCTTTAGTGGCGTATTTTTTGTTAATAGCGATGTTTTCTAAAAACGTCGCTATAGTTTTTAAAGAACACCTAGCATATAGTCCAAAAGGTTTTGGGGAAACAAATAGTGAAAACATCGCTATATGTTTCCCCAAAATTTTTGTCCTTTTCCTATTCAAAATTTCGCTGAGTGGGAAAGTTCCCACCATTTTTTCTTTTGGTTTTGGGAAACATATAGCGACGTTTTCAGTACAATTTTAGTGGCGTATTTTTTGTTAATAGCGACGTTTTCTAAAAACGCCACTATAGTTTTTAAAGAACACCTAGGATATAGTCCAAAAAGTTTTGGGGAAACAAATAGCGAAAAAATCGCTATATGTTTCCCCAAAATTTTTGTCCTTTTCCTATTCAAAATTTCGCTGAGTGGGAAAGTTCCCACCATTTTTTCTTTTGGTTTTGGGAAACATATAGCGACGTTTTGAAAACGTCGCTATATTTTTCCCATTCAAAATTTCACTGAGTGGGAAAGTTCCCACCGTTTTGTCCTTTTTTTGTTTTTTTTTTTTTGTTCTCCTTTCCTTACACACTTTTTTCATTCCTTTTTCTTTCTTATCATTCTTTTTCTTTTCTCAATCAAACTTCCCTTCCCACTTCCATATCTTCCCCCCCCCCCCCACCCTTATCACTTCTTCACACTTAGCCACTACCGCCGCCACCCTTGCCACTGCCGACCCATTGATTTATGAGCTCTTCCCTCTCTAGCCACCACCCACTGCCACCACCATTCTTTTTTCCCTCATTTTGGTGTTCAAGTTTCTTTAAAGTGTAAGTCTTTGTGTTTTGGCTTATGGGTTTGCTTTGATTTGGTTTTTCTTTAATGGGTCATGGAGTCTTTGTATTTTGGATTATGAATTTGCTTTGATTTAGTTTTTCTTTAATAGGTCATGGAACTTTTGTGCTAATTTTTGTTGTTTGCTTGTTTTGGTTGGAGTTTGGTACAGAAAACTCTTATTCAAATTTGGATTTTTGAACAAAAAGACCTGAGCATCAAAGGCTGAAATTATTGTAAGTTTATGTACAAGTTTGTAAATCTTTTTTTTTTCCTACAATTTTTCTGTAGTGTTTAGATTTTGAATTTTTTTTTTATTAGCTTTGTGGTTTAGCTAGCTTGAAATTAATTTTTTTTTTTAAAAGCTCACTACCCACTAATGTGTAAATAATCTCAACTAAATGCTCTTTATATGTGTGTGTGTGTTTGTATATATATATATATATATTGTTACTAAATTTTCATGCACCATGACTCATTAACATTGGACATTTGATATTGTGGAATAATGATGATAGGTCTATTTGATCTATTACAAGCTTATTGCAAGCATATGTTAGTTATTGTTGAATTTTCAGTAGGTTTATATAGTATTTTTAATATTTTAAAAGAAAAATAATGAGTAGGTTTTGCGATGTTTTAAAAATGTCACTAAAAAGCAAAAGGACAAATGCTTTTGTGACGTTGCACTATTGGTGTGATTATTTGCGGCGTTTTATAAACGTCGCTAAATGTATTTTCCTACATCTTGTACGAAAATGTTATAAAACGTCACTAAAAGTTTCTAAATGCCACTAAAGAGTAACATATAGTGACGTTTTTCAAAATGTCGCAATAGACCAATAGCAACCGCTCTATTGCGACATTTTCGAACGTCACAAAAAAAAAGTCGTTGTAGACCATTTGTGTCTATAGCGACATTTTTTGGGTTTTTAGTGACGTTTTACAGACGTCACCTAAACCCAGATTTCTTGTAGTGAAAAGTGTTGTAATTGCTTTAATTTTGTTCCTTGTATTTTTGGGATTTTATTGTATTGGGTTTAGTATTAAGTTGGTGAAGAATCGAGCATGAAATGAAGATCAGTGCATTTCACGACTAGCTCGCAAGAAGGGTTCCTACGAAAAGGGCATGTGAGAAACACATGACTGGAAGCTGAATAGTCGTGCTAGGTTGTCAGTTTCACAAGTGTCCCGGGAGTAAGGCCTTCCTGCGAGGTAGTCGCAAAACATTCTGTCTGAAGGATTTTTAAGTGTGGCTTTCTTACCCTTCACCCATACTATATATACCCTCAAAGAGAAAAATTATAGATAGGTTTTCTACAATACACACACTCATTTTTTAGAGAGAGAGAGCTACTCATCCTTAGTGAGAAATCATTCTAGCCTCTTCTCCTTCCCTCCCCCATTGTCATACCTTGAGAGGAGATTTGTATCCAAATACAACTCACACCTATTCAGAGTATAGATAGCGTTTTGGAATTTGGGAAGCTTTGGGGATTTGCCAAAAGAAGTCGATGAGGCTTGGCGGATGCAATTGGGAGTATTGTGAGATCCGGAAAGCTAGACAAAACACGATTCCGAGAAGTTTTGTTGGAGTAGGAGCTTGGAGGGCTTAGGTACATTGGGTAGATTAGGCTTGGAGAGTCTTTTGCTATTCATGTATCCCAACTGATTGTTTAGTGGATCGATTACCGCTTGGAGAGTGGTGGAGAGGTTTTTCACCGAGTTCTTTGATTTCCTCTTCAATAACACATTGGTGTGTTATCTTGTATTTGCATTATTCTTCCCTACTCTTTTACCTTTCAATTTACTGCTATGTTTTAATGATTATGGGTTAGAGTAGTTTATTTGTTTATACGCTCGCATTTACTTTATTCTGCACTTAGTTTAAGTTAAAATAAAATCAATCAAGCCGTAATTTTAATTTGGGGGTCTAAACAGCTCGTGTTTTAACACTATTTCGAGCTTTCAGAGCTTCATGTGAAAAGAATAAAAAACAAAACAAAGACACCCACATTGGATGAGCAAGGTTGGTGAAGTTTGGAATAGGAAAAGTATCTTCTTACAATAGCTGAGAGTGCCTGAGACCACTTACCAAACACGAGTGATCCAAGAAAGTATAAAAGCATGCCTTATGGCTAGTCTTGATGGCCACCAGCTCCACCTCCAATCCAGAATCTGAATATTTCACCATGGGTTTGGGCGTCTTAACAATTGTGACAATTTGTTGTATATGTATAACAACTTCTAAACCAAAATAAGCATATAAATATAAATAATAATATATATAAAAAAAAAAAAAAAAAAAAAGTAATTAGCTCACCAAAGTCCAAACTTGACTAAACCAAAAAACACTATTCCTTAGCCTCTTGCCTCTCTTTATATTGTTAATAGATTAATAGAAATAGATATTGTAAGTGGCTTGGTGCTAATTATTAGCTTTTTTTTTTTTTTTTTTACAACTAATTAAGTTATTCTCTATCATCTCTTAGTAAATGTGCTTTGTGCTTACTATGTATGTATTTACAACTAACACTTTAAAAATTAAACATTATTATGTAAGAATTAGCTTCTATGTATGCACGTTGCTCGTGCTTAGAGGCTCTTCTATTATTATTCTATTTTTTATTTTTTATTTCTAAAAGATTAAACCTTTCACGTATACTCATTCAGGATTGTTGCATTTTTCAGTTACAAAAATATGTAGGGTTATGTTGAGATTTATGCGTTGGTAAATAAAATGAATTTTTCGTGCTACATCTCATCACTTCTCTAAGAATTTTAGTGATTGGATAATGCAACAACTCTGAATTAGTATATATAAAAAGTTTTGTCCTCTAAAAAAAAAAAAAAAAAAAAAAAAGTTTTTGAGTACGTGCAACAATCATTAGAATAAACCGTACTCCATATTTTTCTACCAAAATAATTGATAAAAAAGATAAATAAACATAATAGAAGACAAAATACGAATTGCATGAAATAAACTTAAATTTTTTATTTTTTTATTTTTTTTGCTAAACGAAATAAACTTAAATACTTAGAAAAGAAGAAATATTTTAAAAAGAAAAGAGTCCATATAAATTAACAAAAATGAAAATTTAACTAATCCATAGGGAGCATTTTAAACTACATGAAACAGAAATCTATTTTATGCACATGCATACCCATGTAAAAATATATTTAAAAACCATTATGAAATAGATAAACACAAAGAACAAATTGATTTTAAAATATAAAAATAGATATACATTGATAAAGTTTAACAATCAATTAGTAAAACGAACCAATTGAAAAAAAAAAAAAAGAAAAAAAACAATTAGTAAAGGGATTTTTTTCTAGTGATAGTCCAATTGAAAAAAAAAAAAATCAAAACACTCACAAATTAAATTTATAAAATAACCAAAACCCAAAATCAAAACACACACAAAAGAATTCAAAATTTGAGAATTAGAAAAAAATAATACTCATCATAAACTTACCGAAGAGAAACCAAAAACTTAAATGGGTTGTCCCTTGTTTTTCTTCTTTACAGGGCGGCGTTATGTTCAAGCCAGGGGGTTCATTTGAACCCCCTAACTTATCAATTTTTTTTTTTATATGTAATATTTTAAAAACTTTAATTTTGACCCCCCTAAAATAAAAATTTGAACACCCTGATCCTAAATTTTATTTAAATCCAATTAAAATAAATTTGAATATGATCATCTTAATATTACTTTCATAATATTTTCACAATAAATGTTATAAGGCAAGTTGTAACTGGTTTTTATTTGGATCCATAATTAACATTACTTTTTACCTACCATTAACAACTTGCCACTTAGATTTTGTTATAAAATTTTTGTGAAAATATTGTTTATTGAATATTATTAAAAAAAAAAAAGTTTCATTTTTGCTCCTTTGTTAAAAATATATATATATATATATATATATATATGTATATTCTTTGCAGGACTCTAGCTTACTTTCCTATTGACAGCAAAATGTACCTGTTTTTCATGCACTTTTTTTCTCCATAAGTAAAAAATTATACTACTGTTACAACCAATATATCTCTATCTACATTTGTGATTCTTTCCCATTCTCTTTATCTCTCTTTCTCTCTTCTGTATTTTCTTAGTTTTTCTCTTTATTTGATCAAATTGTTTGATAAACACTTTATAGATTTTCAAGTCCAAGAAGTTTTTTAGTGCTTACTTAAATTCCAAGAGAGTGATCACATGTATGATTAAAAAGCCATACATGATTCTAAAAAAATAAACCATACATTTCAAAAGCAAAAACTTATATTAGTTACTATTTTTTTCTTTGTGTCAAACTACTCTTAGTTCTACTCTTAGGTGTGTTAGTATTCTTCTTTATTATATATATTTATTTAATTGATAATACATATAAATATAATAAGTTATTATTAATTTGACAAAAATGTATGATTAATTATTTAGTTATATTTGTTGTCCTACTAATCTTTAAATCATTAATAACTTTTTTATATTATTGTCCAATATAGTTGTATTATATACTAAATTGTATTTAGCATACTATTTTAGATTATTGTATATAATATGGAAGTTTTATGTACAGAAAAACAAAATGTCATTTTATTTTTTATTTACTCCCATAACAAATTTCTTGCTCTATTATTGTTGAACCCCCTAGAAAAAAATCCTGGAGTTGCCATTGCTTCTTTATAATAAACTTCCTTTAACAAAAGATCCATGCATGCAAATTTTGAAAAAATAACAAAAAGTAAGATTAATTTATTAGATCAAAGCCATAATATAGCTATACATATTATATCAAACTATTAAATACAAATACATATGCTTAATTTGTTAAATACACAATTTCAAATTCTAATAATATTATTTGTATCTCCAAATTTATATACATTAAAAAAATAATTAAAATTGAAAACATAAAGCACCACAACATACACACATACACATATGAAAATGCCCTTGGTTGAATATATAAAAGCAATCCATAAAATAATTTAAAACATGATTAAGTAAAAGCTTCAGTTAAAAATAATAAACAATCCAAAATTTTTAACAATAAAAAAAGATTGTTGAGTTAAGCAAAGGGAGACTTCCGTGGAAATTGGTTTAGGCATTGAAAGCAAAGCTAATAGTAAAATTATTCTGCACCAAAAATTATTATTCAGCATCAAGATTCACCATATGGGAAGAGAGAGCCATAGTTTTTAAGAATTAGCATATATAATGCACCAAAATTATTATTCAGCATCAAAATTCACCATATGGGAAGAGAGAGCCATAGTTTTTAAGAATTAGCATATATAATGGTTAACCGTAGTTTTTAGATGGAAGGATTAACATTGACAATCTGTTGTGATAGAAATTTCCAAGTAATAGATATAAATACTGTAAAGGAAGCTAACAGGATATAAACAAATAGAGAAATAAATGGTTTTTAAAAGTTTACGAAGAAAGTCTTATATGAAAAAATTATTAATTAAAAGTTAATAGTAAAATTAAAATATAATTTAAAATGATTTCTATTAGGTATTGTATAGGCATCAACCAAGTAGGATGCATGTTTATTAAAAAGAAACACATGCACACAAAACACAAAACGCAATGTAATGCTGGCTGCTTTTGTAACTTATCCAAAAAAACAAAGATGAAGTTGATAAATTGATATGAACAAAACATAGGTTGCAATTTGATGAAGTCACTTGATGTAAGCAGTGGCGAAACTAGGATTTAAGTTTTTTTTTTTGGGGGGGGGGGGGGGGAATTAAAAGACAGTATTAAAACTGTAGTTAATTAGAAAATTTTAATTAGTATTAATAACAAAATAAAACAATTTTACTTAGTGAGAAGGTATAAAGGTAAATGGGTCAAAATAAAAATCAAAGAGATATGCTATCAACAGTGTCAATGAATGTTTTGTAACTTTCTATTTTCTAATGATAGTTTGTAGTTGCTAGTGTGGACGTGGAGTGTGTTTTATTCTTTTCTATTCTAGGTGGGGTAAGGAAGCAAACCTTTGGCATTATACAGGTAGAGTGAAGAAACTTTTGGAGGACACTACAAAAAACACGAGCTTTAGCTGTGTTTTTTTAAGCAGCGTTTACAAAAACGCGGCTATAGACACCTTTTTTTCTTAAGCAAAACTTTAAGCCGCATTTTTGGTGTCTATAGCTGCGTTTTTGAAACGCGGCTATAGACCCATATTGCCCCCCTTGGACCCCTGGACTCTGCTCCTGAATGCAATTACGACTTTTAACTATAAATTTTATTTTTTACTAGCATTAAACCCGCACAATGCGTGGGATCATTTTACATATTAAAAAATAAAAAATAAAGGATGATTTTTCATGGACTAATCAAATAATGACTCTAATATCATAACGTGAATGAGAATACTTATTGAATATACAACAATACTACATGTTTTTTTTGTAGGGATATTTAGGTGAGAATAATTTAAGAAACAAGGTAGTATACATAAAATGTCTTGGACAATGTTTCCTAATAACTACAGGGAAGAGCTCTTAAATGAAACTGGTGCAATCAATCATAGTAAATATATATTGTACCAAGTTTCTCTACAATAACTTAGGAATGCAACCATATCTATACATCAGATACATTTGCCAATGCAACTTGGATAGACTTAGATCCAGAATTACATCTTCTTCTCTAATTTGTCTCTCCATCTTCAATTTCAAAACTGTTAAAAAGTTACGAAGCATTGGTTGATACTTTAACCTTAAATTGCAAATGTAAAACTTAAAGCAATGGTAACAAACTATTTTTCTCAAGTAGATTTCTTGCATCAGATTCAAAGGTCAAAATAAAATTTATAATATTTAACTAATGCATTATAGTATACAGTTTATAAAGCAATCAGTAAGTGTGTTTTGTTGCTAGTTTAAATAATACAAAACTCATAATACAACAATACATATAATTAATAGAAATAAAGAAATGCACTTATTCAAAAATAATAATTAATTAAAGTGAAAAAAGAAGAAGTTATTAAAATCTTTCATATATTTTATTCCTTGCTTAATGACTTCATGTTTCATCTCTAAATCTTGTAGGTCCAAAGTTGTCAACAACCATATATGCCTTTGAACATTGCATTTAATCTCATAATTTCTTCATCTACTAAAAATATCATCAGCCAATGTCAAAAATATTCCTAAACGTTAAATTACAAGAATTGGCTGATGATATTTTTGACTTTAAGGGATCTCTTTGTAATTTAACGTTTAGGAATATTTTTGACATTGGCTGATGATATTTTTAGTAGATAAAGAAATTATGAGATTAAATGCAATGTTCAAAGGCATATATGGTTGTTGACAACTTTGGACCTACAAGATTTAGAGATGAAACATGAAGTCATTAAGCAAGGAATAAAATATATGAAAGATTTTAAGGGATCTATTTGTAATTTAACAAACTATATATCTTGAGGTAGGGGGGAGAAAAAAAAAGAGATCCCTTAAAGTCAATCCTTATTTTGAACTGGCACTAATTGGAACTAAAAATTGGTCCCTCAAGATCAAATGTCCAAGCCTATGTAAGTGCAAAGAAAGTGGCTATGGTAGGCCTAACCAAGTCTTCCATTATAGAATTTTTCTCATTATCAATCATTAAAAGATAAGAGCTGGTACCAATACAAATCCGCATTGCCTTGCTCTTTCCTTGAGCCGTGTACATTTGGTTTTCAATTTCTTGATGCTTCCTACCACTATCCTTTTCCATCAACTCCTACTTCATTAGGATCTTGATAATATTTGCACTTTTCTCGGTTTCACCAATATTCATTTTCTTATTTGTCTCTACCTCTTTTTCAACTACTCTTTGGCTCTAAGTAGCAATTAAGACCTAGCAAAATAAAAATAAAATATTCATAAAAAATAGCATTAGCATAAAAAATAAATGATGCATTGAGTTGCACTCTATAAAATTGAAAGGAAGATATCCTTCTACTTCACTCTTGTAGACAACATCCATCCCATATAGCGTCTTGCCAAAGACAACATGGCATTCCATCCAACCTTTAAAAGGAAACAAAAAGTAGGCATGTATGAAAGAAAAAAAAGAAGTTCTAGTTATGAAAAATGTGCGCTATACAGTTGGTACAAATTACCGTTGTTTAAAAATAATTAAAAAAAAATCCTCTACTCCATTGTTCATCATTGCTAGTTTGTCCCCACACTCAAAGACATGAAATGAGTCTACACACACACCTAAATATGAAAAAAAAAACACATCTTGATCTACCTTAATTGAGCACCACACTAATTATTTAATATGAAAAACAACTTAAACATGAGGTTATATGCAACAACAACATGCGTTTATATGCAAAATTCAATGAAATTAAGATGAGTGCACAAAGTTCCAAAATAATTCAACAAAACAAAGTATTCAACAGTATGAGTGATAGAAACTAACAATAAAATAGCTACTAAGATACCCAAACTTGTAATAAATATTTAGGTATTTGGGTTTCGTCACAAATAGTGCCCTTTTAAAAAAATAGAACCCCTTAATAAGGAGAGAGAAAGAGATTGGCATTAAAAAAAAAAAAAAATTAGACATATTTGCATATTCCTCTTTCTCTCGAAATCATACTAACCAAACCTGCTTAAAAAAACAGGAGATATATTTTATGTGTTTTTCTTTAGAAGAAATTGATTAGAGTAGCAATTGAATATAAACACAGCATACACAATAAGAGAAGTAGAAGTTTGTTTGGCGAAAACTTTGCTTTGTTTTGACTTTGGAATTGTGATGGTTATGAAAAAGGGTAAGAAAGTGATATCTTTTGCTATCTCTATAAGATCTAGTACCAAATAGCATTTGAATCGTAGGCTGAAGATATTTCATACGTACCTAAAGCAATGCCAATAAATAATAAAACATTAACATTTTTGCTGTAAAAAACTATGATATCCAAAATTTAGAATTGAACAAAGAGCACGGAAATTTGTTTGAACAAAAAATAATAATAATAAAGAAAGAGATAAAGAGAGAAGGAGACTAAATTTCATACCACATCAAGAAAAACCCTTCTCTGTCTTCTTTGTTAACTTCAAAGTTCAACTGAAGCCTCTCCCTATTGCCTGTACCTTCTTTGTCTGCAATTTGTTTTCTTGCTCTTGTCTCTTGCTGCCTTGTGACATCCCTTGTATAGAGAAAAGGAAATCTAATATAAACTAATCAAATCTAACCCAAAAGCCTAAATATAAATGAAGCTAACCAAAATACCAAAACCTAAATCATATTTAACGAACTAATTTTAAAAACATAAATACCAGCAGTGGATCTAGCAGTCTAACAGTAGGAGTAAGGCTGAAGATTGTGGTAAGACAATCTCACAATGGCAGTTCCTAACCTTTTGATTTTGTAATCTTCTTGCAAAATACCCACCATCTTATCTAACAGAGATCTTTGTGAATTTGTGCTTTGACAAAAGGATGGAAAAAACATACTGACAAATACGTTTATTTCAGGAAGAAAATAGGTAGTTTTGATGGCAGTTAGCTTTGGACAAATGGGTTTAACATTTGTGTGAGATGCAGCATCTGGCTTTGATTATTTAGATGTGTTTGTTTCGTATGGTATAACCTTTCACTTCAATTCTTCTACCAAAGGGAAGATGGAACAGAATTCACCTAGGTTTATGATTTGCAGAATATGACGCCCATGCTACATTGAAGCATAAATGCATTTCTCATTTTTCCTGCAACCAAACCATTAAAATTAGGAGAAATTTTTTTTCCAATTATCTTTTGGTCACAACTTGAATTAAAACACATAAAAACAACACCCTACCTACTAAAATTAGAACCTTGAAACTTATTCAGCCACCACCTACTAAAATTAGAACCTTGAAACTTATTCAGCCACCAAGTCTCCATAAAATTTTGGACTAATAATGGGAATAAGAAAAACTTACCACATGCTATGCAATATCAAAATAACACAAACTTAAATAGTTTTTCTTGTAAAAATTTAAGCTCTATCTATGGGAAAAAAATGTCAGGAAAGTGCGATCAATGGGCCATATATGTGTTCTCTACGATCTGTTAATATAATAAATGGATGTCCTCCCTCAAGCTCATTACTGACCCAAACGCTACAATCCATTAAAAATCCAGCATTATTACATTCTAATTACAATAAGAATAAAGATTTGTAAATTCTTGGCACTAAATAACTAATAAAACATCTCCTTAATTTGTATGTGTCACACATTTGGCGTGTGTAACTCCAATATAAATTGCATGTCCATCTTAACAATCTTTGCAAAGGTAGAAATTTTTGGACAAAGGTAGGGGAAAATTGGTTCAAGGATTTCTTCAAATACTATTAGAGGAATTGAGAAAGGAAAGAGAAAAACAGCCAAGCAAACCTCACTTTGTCACTGCCAGTAAAGAGTACTTTGGACGTAACAACTGCATTGGCAGCTTCTGTATAGTCAAAGCAGACATTGAAACCAGTTTGGCCACATGTGACATGTGACATTGGATTTGTAATTGTATTGTGGCCCTCCATAGGCACAACATGCCATTAAACCATTAATGAACATGAGGAAATGAAATTTGGAAGTCAAATGTATGGCATAATTAACTTAGCTATATTATTAGTGTTTGTGTGAAGTTGACTTGAACTTTGCAAAAGTGAGTGTGACATTTTATCAAACACATGGTTTGCTTGTTCCAAATGGGAGTGGGATTCATGTTTTGCAACATGAATCCACCCAAAAATTACACCCAAGACAAAATAAGCATAGCTAAGCAAAAGCATCGTGGAATTGCAACCAACTACTTGAGCCTATTTATAAAGGTATAATATAAAGCAACTAATGACTTTGTAGATGTACCAACGCCTGAAATTTTTGCAATGTAATGTTACATATGTTTTCAACATTGTACCTGCATGATGCAGGACCAAATTATAAATTATAGAAACGGTGTGAGTCAGTAAATATCTTAACCAATAAAGAAATCAGAGCAAAACAAACAAACCACTCCGATTAGCAAAAAACCATTACTAAACAGAATAAAATGAATAAACAAAGTTAGTTTGTACCTCTTAGATATAGAAGAAGGTTTTGATATTCATTGCCCGATGACTGTTCCTCCTTCGGTTTAGTATTTTGTACCACAACCGATAAAGTTAAACCACAAACTCAGTGCCTGGAATAAAAAAAGAAAATGAATTGAAAGAAATAGAGAGAGAGTCAGCAAGCAATAGAAGGAGAGTGGTGTTCCAATGAATCTTGTGTAAGGTATTCCAATTCTACGCATCAAGTGTTAAAATAATAATAACAATTATATGCAAACTTAGAACCAATAAAAAAAAAAATCAGTAGGTATTAAATGTTTAAACAATGATCAACCTAACAACATTTTCAACACACACACACTCACCAAAAAAAAAAAAAAAGATTATGAGAATATCAGAAACATTGACAGATCATACCCAAACCTAAGCCTAAATTAAAATAACTTCAATCATAATATATATACACATTGCAATCATTGTAGAAGTATAATTTACTGGAACCTGATAGTGTTCTTTAATAAGGTTTTAGTGAAAATTAATATTGATTAAGGTATTTGCACAATGCGTTTGTTTTACGATTTTTAGGAAAAGAAATCAGTACCTTGATTTGATGAAATTAGAGACTCTAGATTGTGGAAAGGTTCCACTTCATCTTTGGAGAGAAAGAAATTGAATGATTTAATTCCAAAATAGAGGAATTGTAAAAAATCTATTATTGAGAAAATTAAAAAAAGAATAGTCTCTGATTTCCTTAGCCCTAATTTCTAAATTTAAATCTGGAACCAAATTGAAAACATATAACAGATCTAATTTACCTAAAAAAAACAGAGAAAGAATAGAATCCATTGGAGGCATTGTTTGTGGGCAGAGGGGACTTTTTTCATTCTTGACGCCGGATTCGGTATCATCTTCCTTCTTCTGCTTCTTTCTCTGGAAAAATCAAAATGGACATTGACGGCTTTCAAACTCTCTCCTTCTCTCTTTGTATCTGCATTTATTGTATTTTAACAAGTTATTTTTCTTTTTATACCGGTTTTGTTTCTTAGTACTAAAAAGATTCTCAATGAATTTTCAAGAATGGCATACAATGTGAAAAACCCAAAAAACCAAATATTTTGTACACACCAAAACCAACACCTAGGAATCTCTGAGAAAATTGTTATTTTTTTTATAAGTATATCTCTAAGAAAATTATTCTCTACCATAACATACAAAGTAATCAATTTTGTACAAAGAACATTATACTTTCAGATTTAACAATTTAAAACATGCAAAACCTAGAAAAACCCAACATCAAAAATAACAAAATCATGACTTAAAATTAACTTTTAAAAAAATATCGTCTAAAATCTACAATGTATAAACAAAATAACAAAATATTTTCAGATTTCAAAACCCCACAATTTCAATCCCCCTTACAAATAAGGGAACATGTAAGAGAGAAAACAAAACTTGAAAAATAAAGTGAAATGATTAAGTTTAAAGGATTAGAAAGATTTCATTTTGTGGAGGTCTTCCATGATTTCAACAAATAGAGAGGAAAAATTAGGAGAATATTAGGAAAAGAAATTGGTACGTTTGCTTTGATGAAATTAGAGACTCCAAATTGAAGAAAGATTCCACTTCATCTCTGCAGAGAAAGAAATTGAATGTTTTAAACCCAAAAGAGTCGAATTTAAACAAACCCATTACTGAAAATATCTAAAACAATACTCACATATCAAAATTTCAAATTCCTTAACCCTAATTTATGGAACCAAACCCAATTGTGATTGTAAAAGTTTGAAACATATAACAGATCTAATTTATGGGGGAAAAGGTCGGAAAATGAATAGGAACCCAGTTGGAGGCGTTGTTAATAGGCAAAGTAGAATCATCTTCCTTCTTCTAAATTTTTGGTAGAATCAAGATGGTGAAGTCTAATTACAAACTATGAATATACATCAATTGAAGTTTTTGTTTTTCCTTAATCACAAAGTAGAGTGAAAGATATTGAAAGGAATTTGAAAATAGGTTTTTTTTTTTTAAAAAAGCCGTGTGATTGCAAAGGGAAGAAATTAGTACAGCTTATTTGGGTAAAGCAAAAGGTGTGGTCTTTTGATCCGATTTCGAAGGTTTTTCTTTTATCTTTTCTGGGTTCTAATTTTACTTTCCATCGTTTTTTGGGCAGCCAAACAAAAATAGAAAATAGTAGAGAGAGAGACCTGTTGGGAGGTGACGTCGGCGGCACAAGGCTTG
This sequence comes from Quercus lobata, assembly GCF_001633185.2. Taxonomy (NCBI): domain Eukaryota; kingdom Viridiplantae; phylum Streptophyta; class Magnoliopsida; order Fagales; family Fagaceae; genus Quercus; species Quercus lobata. The sequence goes on along the minus strand of NC_044907.1, from coordinate 86,840,775 downwards.
AGGAGGAGATGGAGGTGGGGAAGGTAGGATTGGAGAACCACGCAATCATCTCCGTACATTGCTTGCACCGCTTCTACTTCTGCCGCAACTTCCTCTTCTTCGACGATGCTGCTTGCCATTGTTCTCTAAGAGAGGGGGAGAGATTTTTTTTAAGTTTCAATTATTATTTTTTATACGTGTTTAAGCGAAACACTGTAACTTTTGGAATTTTAATGGCAAACATGGCAAGTTTTTAAGGGGTTCTAACTAGTTATTTTAACCGGTTATTTATTTTATATTTTTGTTTTATATACTGACAAGCCATCAAACGGGGTTAAGATTGTGAAAGAATATAACTTATTGCTTTTGAATTGTGAACGTGGCGGAATTTTAGATAGGCATTTTTCCTACATGGCAACACCTCCTTAATTGCAGGAAAAGGCTTCTACTTTTTTATATATAGTATTGGATTAGATATGTAGAGAGAAAGAGGTAATGAAAAAATAATATATAAATGAATAATATATGTGTGTGCTTCAATCATTGTATCATTTTTTAACCTATTTGGACAATCATTTCATTTATTATAAAAACTATTCAAATTTGGGAAGAAAAGTGTACGGGTAGGATAAAGGAAAGAAACCTTTTTAAATTTGATATTAATACTTTTTTTTCTAGTAGGGGGACAGGGAGGCGTATGGCAATTGTAAAGTTGTGATTTACAAGTATGTTTTATGTTGGTTTTATTCCATGACAAAAAATGTTGTAATTGCTCTAATTTTGTTCCTTGTATTTTGTGGGATTTTATTGTATTGGGTTTAGTATTAAGTTGGTGAAGACTTAAGCTTAAATGAGGAATCAATGGATTTCACGAGAAGCTCACGAGAAGCTAAGCCGCGAAAGAGCATGTGAGGAGCACATGACTAGAACCTGAAAAGTCGTGCTAGGCTGTCATTTTCGCAAGTGTCTCGCGGGTAAGGCCTTCTCGCGAGACAGTCGCGAAACATTCTGCCTGGAGGATTTTCATGTGTGAATTCTTTACCCTTCACTCATACTATATATATCCTCATTACCCACAAATGTAAGCGAGGCTATTCAGAGAGAAAAACCCTAGATAGGTTTTCTACAACACACACCCATCTTTTAGAGAGAGAGTTACTCATCCTTAGTGAGAATTCATTGTGGCATCTTCTCCTTCCCTCTCCCATTATCATACATTGAGAGGAGATTTGTGCCAAAACACAATCCACACCTTTTTAGAGTGTAGTGAGTGTTTTTGGAGTTGCTGGAAAGTATTGGAAGAAGCCAAGGATGGCAGATGCAACATGGAGCTTGTTGCGGGATCCGGAGAGCTAGACAAGACACAGTTCCGAGGAGTCTTGTTGGAGTAGGAGCTTAGAGGGCTTAGGTACAGCGGGTAGATTAGGCTTGGAGGGTCTCTTGCTAACCCATGTATTCCAACTGATTGTCTAGTGGATGATTACCGCTTGGAGGGCGGTGAAGAGGTTTTTCGCCGAGATTTTTCGGTTTCCTCTTCGATAACATGTCTCGGTGTTATCTGTGTTTACATCTCTCTTCCCTACTCTTGTTCATTTCATTTTACTGCTATGTTGCTTTTAATATGAATTAGAGTAGCTTTCTTGTTTGTTTTCTTGCGTTTACACTATTCCACACTTAGTACTAAGTTAGTGTAAAATCAATCAAGCCGTAATTTGAATTGGGGGTCTAAACAAGCTCTTGTGTTTTCAACACATTTTTGAGCTTTCAATTGGTATCAGAACGGGTACACTTGTTGTGGTTTACATACCTAAGTGTGATCCTTGACCCCTTGTGTTTATTTGCCATGGATAATGTTTTGTATGCTTCTATGGATATTGTTGATTGTAACATGCCATGTATTTGTGAAAATGCCTCTATGAGTGTTTATCCACATGATTGTGATGACATGTTACTTGAATCTATGGGTGTTGTTGACAAACTCTTGAAGAAAGGAGCTAAGAAGTTTCAAAAGAATTTGAGTAAGTTAGTTTGTGAAAAGAATGATTTGATTGCTAAGCTCAATGAATCCAACAAATTGGTTGAGAAATATAAGAATCTTGCTGAAATTTCTCTTGAAAAGCTGAAAGAGTTTGAATGTTTAAATAGAGACTTGGATGCTAAACTTGTTTCGTCTAACAAACTTTTTGATGATCTTAAATCTGAAAATGAATCTCTTAAAATACATGTCAAGTGTTTGATTGCTGAACCTGTTGCTAAAACGGAAGAAAATATATGTTGCAATCATGTTGTGGTACCCGATTTTGTGCCTATTGTGTGTTCTACCTCAAAGGACAAATCGGTGTACATTTCTCCAAACAAAAGAAATCAAAAAGTGGAGAGAAAGGCTCTTAAGCCTAAGCCTCTGTTTAGGTCCCACTCTAGGGAATTGAGTGGATCTAAGTTTGTTCCTACTTACCACCATTGTGGTGTGATCGGTCACATAAGACCCCAATGCCCCAAGTTAAAAAGAGAACAAACCTTTGTTGTTAGATCCCTTCCCAAAGAGCCTAGTGGACCTAAACACATTGTTTGTCATCATTGTGGTGCCTTTGGTCATCTAAGACCTCATTGCTCTAAGTTTCAAGCTCTTAAGAGAATCAAAAGAAAAGAGAAACTTAAGCTTTTTGGAAGTTGTGCTTTGAAAGCTAAATCGGATTGGATGGGAAATGGTAAGTTGTTGAAGAAAGTGGTTAATGCTCTTACCTCCTTGTCTATGTGCATCTCCGATTCTCATTCTTCCAACCCTCGTCTCACTTCTCATGAGACACTCATTCCAAGCAATTATTCCGTTTGGATGAGGAAGGGCTCCTATGGTTGAGCTTATGCTCTTTTGGTCCTTGTTCTAATTCTTTCGATCCTTGTTGGACCCTTCATGCATTGATTGTCATAGCTTCATGCATTTTTGTACATCTTGCATTTATTTGTATGCATTGTTTTTGCTTTTGATCTTACTTTATTGCTTTCATTTTGTTTGTGTAAAAATCCAAAAACCACATAAAAAGTGAAAAATTCAAAAATTTTGATCGTATTTGTTTGAGCACATTTCACATATAAGTTTGGCCTAGTACCTTCGTACTTATGACGTAGTGCATTTACGAGCTTAGCTTGTTATGTATGCACATATATCTTTGAGGGAGAAATCTTGAAATCTATGTGTGATTGTTGTAAATAGATCTTCAAGCTTGTCATGAATGATTGGTCAATAGTCTTGTTTGTCTTAATACTTGCATAGACTTGTGCCTATATATCTTCCCACTTTTATTTTTATGTTTTTGCAAATAAAGCTCACCAAATGTAAATCTCAAAATGAAAAAGAGATTATGAGCTGCAAAAACCTGTCACACATACTAGTATTTGACTAAGAAAAAGGGAAAACGACTTTTTAAATTGAAATGTATGGTGCTCAAAAAACCAAAGGCTCAATCACAATGTTGAAATATCAAAAATTTCAAGCACCGATCTCAAAAAGAGATATATTATCCAAAAAGGATCGAATGTCATGAATTATGCAGAAGCCAAATTAAAAGCTTCTAAATTTTGTAATCATTCTCTTGTAGGAGGTCATGTATGCTCATTTCTATAATTGAGATAGACTACTTGATTTCGTATCAATTGCGTATGACTTGATTGAATTGATCATTGAAACTTCACTCTAGTCTAAGGACTATTCCACACTTGATCCACACACACAACACACAAGTTTAATGTACAATGAATTCCTATTTCATTTGTGTGGTTGTACATGTTCAAATGTGATGTGTGTGTGCTCAACCATATGTGGATCAAACCAAAAAGATTTTTGTTCTTTTTGTTTGCTTTTGGAAGTGATTTGTATCACCCATGCTTTTCAAAGTTTTTAAAGTTGTTTTTGTGTGAAAAATATGTTTTCTGGATGTTTTTCGTGACCTATTTCATATGTAAGCTCAATTGGGAGTTAAATGGTCCAAATTTCATGTTTTTCAACTTTGTACAGAGAGTTTTGCGACTATTTTGCGAGTAGCTTGCGAGTAAGGCTTACCCGCGAAAAATTTCGTGAGTACTTTCGCAAGTCAGCTTCCCTAAAAAATTCTCAGATCAGCTTTTTAAAGGGCATTTCGTGGGACATTTGTTTTAAACTTCTCCCTTCTTCTCCCAAACCCTTATTTTAATGCTTTAACTTCAAAACCCAACTAATTTCAAGTATTTTACATTTCATAAACATATCTATGGTAATCTTTAACTCTTTTCATCTATTTTGATCCTTAGATTATGCTTTTTGGGGTTTTATGTTCATAGTTGAGATTTTTTCAAATGGGAGTTGCAAAACTTATTTTTTGTCAATCTTTTTGATTGGGCTTTGTTTTAAATGATGATTTTCTTTGGATGTTGGCCCCTTGTGGCAAAAATAACATGTAGTTAGGCAAGATTTTCATATGTTCTTGCATTGTTTAACATACATGTGTAGTGTGTACACTCTAAGTGTTTGATAAAATGCCCAAATGACATTTTCTCGTTGTTTTGGACTTCGATGAGTACCAAACTTTGGGGATCACCATAATTATTCATGTTTATCATGTTTTGATCATTGGTGGTGTGTTTTATGCACTTTGCCCCGTAAGTGCTTATTCATGCATTGGTCATGCATTTCACATGCTCACTAGATGCACCTTTGTTGCACACACTTGATCACTTGACATGTTTTGCACTTCACTTATGCTAATTAAGTCTTTTTAGACCTCTTAGCACACTTAACATATTCTTGTGTCTATATCATGCCTAGGTTTACATCATGTTCCATCATCCTTAGCATGTCATGTTCTTTATGCTTTGTAGCATTTTTTTTTATGTTTTTATCTTATGTTTGAGTTTCATTTTCTCATTCATCTTGCACCCCTCATGCATCATACCCTTGCTCATATCTTCTTTTCTTTCCCTCATTCCTCTTAATTGTTTTGTCTATTCGTGACAAAAAGGGAGAGAGTATACCGAAGAGTATACAGGTTTGTATCGTCATTTCTATATGACTCATGTGCACACTCTTAGGGGGAGTAATTCTACCTCGTGCACATTCCTAGGGGAAGAAAGCTATAGGGGAGATGCACATACTAAGGGGGAGAAGACTTTTTCCTTATTTTGTTTTAGTTTATATTACTCTTGTGCCCTTAGTAGGATTGTTCCTAGATGCATATACTTCGTGTATTTTGCATTGGTTGAGTGTTGGACATGCATTTATCCTTATGCTATTGTGCTTTATTGATTGCATGTTCGGATGATCATTTGCTTTGCTATATGATCGTTGTGGTCATTTCCATATGACTGTCATGTGTTTGGTCAAGTTGTTCATATGTTTCACAACATGTTTACTTGATCGCATTTTACTTGTTACATTATACTTGTCCTTTTATCACTTGATTTACCTTGAGGGTCTAATGTGTTTTGTGCAAGTGTTTCAGGTTACAGGTATATATGTTCCAAGTGCTACACAGCTTCTAGATTTAGGTGTGAGTGAGTTTTGCCATTGTTCCCAAACTCACGTTTAAGTCTGTAGTCTATTATATGGTGTTTTGTCATGGAATAGCCAAATGGGGAGATTGTAAAGTTGTGATTTACAACTATGTTTTATGTTGGCTTTATTCCATGACAAAAAGTGTTGTAATTGCTCTAATTTTGTTCCTTGTATTTTGTGGGATTTTATTGTATTGAGTTTAGTATTAAGTTGATGGAGACTCAAGCTTAAATAAAGAATCAGCGGATTTCGCGAGAAACTCACGAGAAGCTAAGCCGCGGAAGAGCATGTGAGGAGCACATGACTAGAAGCTGAAAAGTCGTGCCAGACTGTCGTTTTTGCGAGTGTCTCGCGGGTAAGGCCTTCTCGCGAGACAGTAGCGAAAAAAGCATGTGAGGAGCACATGACTGGAAGCTGAAAAGTCGTGTCAGGCTGTCGTTTTTGCGAGTGTCTCGCAGGTAAGGCCTTCCCGCAAGATAGTCGCGAAACATTCTGCCTAGAGGATTGTTATGTGTGAATTCCTTACCCTTCACCTATACTATATATACCCTCATTACCCACAAATGTAAGTGAGGCTATTTAGAGAGAAAAACCCTAGAAAGGTTTTCTACAACACACACCCATCTTTTAGAGAGAGAGCTACTCATCCTTAGTGAGAATTCATTGTAGCCTCTTCTCCTTCCCTCTCCTATTATCATACATTGAGAGAAGATTTGTGCCAAAACACAATCCACACATTTTCAGAGTGTAGTGAGTGTTTTTGGAGTTGCTGGAAAGCATTGGAAGAAGCCAAGGATGGCAGATGCAACATGGAGCTTGTTGCGGGATCCGGAGAGAAGCTTTGTTGGAGTAGGAGTTTGGACGGCTTAGGTACAGTAGGTAGATTAAGCTTGGAGAGTCTCTTGCTAACCCATGTATCCCAACTGATTGTCTAGTAGATTAATTATCGCTTGGAGGGCGGCAGAGAGGTTTTTCGCCGAGATTCTTCGGTTTCCTCTTCGATAACACGTCTCGGTGTTATCTGTGTTTGCATCTCTCTTCCCTACTCTTGTCCATTTCATTTTACTGCTGTGTTGCTTTTAATATGAATTAGAGTCGCTTTCTTGTTTGTTTGCTTGCGTTTACACTATTCCGCACTTAGTACTAAGTTAGTGTAAAATCAATCATGCCGTAATTTGAATTGGGGGTCTAAACAAGCTCTTGTGTTTTCAACTCATTTTCGAGCTTTCAACAACAATCTCAAACAGGAACAGCCCAGGAGGCAGGGAGGGCAGTGGCATCATATCAGGGAGGGAGAGTACATCAGCACAAATCAGAACAGGGAGGCAGAGTGTAGCAGGGGACTGGCAGATAATTATCAAGCTTGGAGATAGTAGAAGCAGAAAGTTACATAGATATGGTACTGCTTATGAAGCTCTAACGGTTCAAGGGTTGAAGGTGTTTTTTGGAGCAATCAGTAGTAACGCTCGAACATCAACTGGAGCACTGCTGGAGGCTATGTTGGAAGCTGTTCTGACAGCAAAGGGTCAGGGTTTTCAGTAGATTTTGGTTCTCAGCAATAGCAGGAGTCTTTTGCAGACTTATAAGAACAACACAGCTTCTGATTGGTTAGATAGTACTATACTAACTGACCTATGGTTTTTGAATCAAAAGGGGTTTCTTGTGATATCTTTTGGGTTCCCACTGTAGTTGTAGAGGACTTGAGAGCTGTAGCTTGCTTGGCAACCCGTGTGCCAATGCATTTTTGTTGGTTTCCTTCTGTTGGTTCTAATCTTTTGTAACATGAACTGATGTTTTTCTTTGTCCCTTGAATGGTATGGAAAAAAATATTTATTATTAAAAGAATTTAAACATCGAAAAGGGATGGGGTTTTGGGCGTTGGGGACGTGGGTCAGTCTCTGCTTTGTGTTTGTCTCATTTATAGTCTTTATGCTTTCGCAAATTTAGCAGTAGAATAATATAATCAAAATGTGTATTTTTTTTTTTTGAGAATCATCAAAATGTGTGCTTAAGATAACATTTCATATGCTTAAGATAACATTCGACGAAAGTTAGGAAAACGACAAAACATAACAAAACAAAATGTGTCGAAGCAGAAGTTAAAAGTTGAATATGCAATTTAGCTTAAAGGCATTTATTTTTTTTGTCTCAATGTAAAAATACAAATGTTGGTTTCTTTCCTAATTCTAAAATTGGAGTGTTTTAGCAGTAGAATAATATAATTTGGCAACTTAAATGTAACAATGTTAGAGTTAAGATAATGAATTAGGCAAATGTGTAATCCCACATTGGAAAGGATTGAGATTCTTTTATTTGTTATTATTTATAAGTATGATGATTAATGGGTTGAAATCAGTTATAGATGTAGTATTTTTCTTTATTAGTAATTGGACCTTTTGTGTGTTTCTTTTTTGATATCTTTTTAAAATAGGAATTTTGATTGAAGAAGAAAAATAATTAGTGTTAACTTTAAAAGATGTTAAGAAAATTTGATAATAGAATCTCAATATTTGTAATAATTTATTTTCTTTCATTAAAATTTATGTATAATAAAAACGTGTGAAGATGATTATATAATAAATGTTCATAACAGTATTTTTAATTGTAACAATTTGAAAAAAAATTTGCCTACCATAAGTAATATTCATAAATTTATAAAAGCTATTGTTGGTATTTATTGAACTAGTAACAATTAATAGAAATTACATTTTTTTACTTTTAAGTTATATTCCAATTCACACTTTGTCCCCTAAAAACACACACACTCACACAATTTGTATTAAAATTGTCACTTGAATTCACAATTTTAGTTCAAACTGTGTGTTAAGTTTGTGCGAAATAGATGTGTGTAATAAGTACTACTCTTAAAATAATTTATTTTCTACTCACACCAACTACAACCCATTGCTACCACCAACTCAGACCTAGCAACAACCCACATTGACGGCCGAAACCCAAAACCAAATCCATGTCCAACAAATTTGAAACTACTACCACAACCACTAACACAAAACCAAAACCACCTCATAGCACCCACCTCATGGATGACCCTAAGACCACTGCCATGACAACCCAAAACAGTTGTCATGACAAACACGAACTATCCACCATAGCCATGACAAACATTGACAATCCACCCTAACCACGACAACAACCACCAAAACCAAACCTAGCAACACCAGTGCCAACAACCCACACCCCAGTAACAATAACCATTGCCACCACCCAAATGTAAAACAATGACCTAAATCTATCAATGACAAGTGACAACAACCCAATGATGAGAGAGCTAAGGAGTGATAGCAAAGAGGTAAGAGAGAGAAGAGTGAATAACAAATGGAAAAAAATGATATAGATGTTGCTACAGGAACGTCTATATTTAGATGTAACAGTAGCATGTTGAAAAATACTTAGGAAAATAGCTCACCAGATGGAGGGGTTTGTGTTTTTTTGAAAATGGTGTACTCTATTTACTTTTTTTTTTTTTTGAAGGACTTTTGCATGTTCTTAATTAGACAGGATAAAATAACTATCATCATCACATACTTTATTTTACCACGAAAGGTCAACGATGCTTTATAAAAATATAATAAAAAACAGAAAGGTCTATGTGCCATGGACCATGGCCATGTGGCCTTAATGCAGTGAGTTTTGTTTTTTGTTTTTTTTTTTTTTTGGTTATTTTTTTATTTTAGAGTAAGATTAAAGGTGTGTTTGGATACTATTTATTTGCTGAAAATTGAAAACTTATTATTGAAAAAATTGTAACAAAATATTTTTTAAATGTGTAAATAGTACGGTAAGATCCAAATTTATATTAAAATTTGTGTTTGAATGACTTTTGTGAATCCGTAATCAGTGCCATAAGACCCACTTTTTCAGTAAAATGCAGAAATGCATGTTCGGCGTGTGTTCCAAATGCACACTAAGGGAGTATTTTAGGCTTTTTATTGATTTAGTAGTGTACCATGAAAAAATAACAAAACAAAACAAAAGAGCTTCATGCAAAAAGAATAAAAAACAAGACAGAGAAGCCCACACTGTATGAGCAAGGTTGGTGAAGTTTTGGAATAGGAAAAGTGTTGTCTACAGTAGTTGAGAGTGCCTGAGACCACTTACGAAACAAGGGTGATCCAAGAAAGTATAAAAGCATGCCTTACGGCTAGTCCTGATGACCACCAGCTCCACCTCCTACCCAGAATTCGAATATTTCACCATGGCTGCCCTGTTAATGTTCTTTACCATCCTCGACATCCCACCACCACCGGAGCCACCTGTTCCAACCCTCTATCCATCACCATTATTTCCCCCCGTTACTCCGCCACCGCAAACGTCTACGTTTTCTCCACTCCCAACTTTTCCCTGGTTGCCCCCTTTCACTCCATCAACCACACGGTCACCACCAAGTCCAAGTCAACCAGAACTCAATTGGTTGCGGCTCGTTGCAATGCATATCTTGACTCCAATAACCGTCCTCGTAGTGATTTTTCCAAAGCAAATTATAACCAGATACATTTTTCCAAAGCACGTGGATATTGAAATAACTAATAACAGATTGCCTAGAATAGAACGTACGAGAATGCGGCAATTGATGGAATTGGAGGAGTGTAATGCGCACGAGAAAGAGACTAGGCATTGGTGCCGCTAATTTTTATCCTATCTGTTTGGATTTTATTTTTTTTATTCCCCGGTTTTTACACATTTGATCCGATCTCACTACAAAATGCAGGGGCCTTAGGCTGCGTTTTTTAAGCCATGGCTATAAACAATGCGGCCCAAGATAGACTGAAGCCGCGTTTTATAAAAACAGGGCTTAAAAAAACCTTAAAGTCGCGTTTTTTAAGCAGGGCCATAGAATGGTCCTGAGGCTGCATTTTTTTGAGCTAAAAACGCAGCCTAAGGACCTCCGTATTTAATTTTTTGGCAAACTCTTTTTTTTTTTCCTTAACTGTGGCCGCATTTTTAAAATGCGGCTTAAAAAAACCTTAAAGTCGCGTTTTTTAAGCGGGGCCATAAAATGGTCCTGAGGCTGCGTTTTTTTGAGCTAAAAACGCGGCCTAAGGACCTCCGTATTTAATTTTTTGGCAAACTCTTTTTTTTTTTTTCCCTTAACTGTGGCCGCATTTTTAAAATGCGGCTTAAAAAAACCTTAAAGTCGTGTTTTTTAAGCGGGGCCATAGAATGGTCCTAAGGCTGCGTTTTTTTGAGCTAAAAACGTGGCCTAAGGACCTCCGTATTTAATTTTTTGGCAAACTCTTTTTTTCAACCCTAGCCTCTCCCATCGCACATCAGCCTCATCTCTCAAGCCCGATCTTAACCCTCACCCTCCAAGCCTCCATCTCTCAAGCCCTCACCCTCCATCTCCGATCTCAACCCTTACCCTCCATCTCTCCGATCTCAAGCTAGCCCTCACCCTCCACTTCCAAACCTTTCGTCTCCAACCTCTTGACATGTCAAATCTTTGGTTGTTTTGCAGAGAGAGAGAGAGAGAGAGAGAGAGCTGAAGGGAAAGAGAGGGAAGCTAAGAGAGGTAGCGTCTAGGCTCAGAGCGCCACCTTCCCTCAGGTCCTCTCTCTCTCTCTCTCTCTCTAAATTTTTTCTGATTTTTTTTGGTTTTGATTTTCAGAATTCGGTTAGATCTGGTTGTTTTAGTTTTTCGATTTTTTTTTTTTTCTGATTTTTTTTTTTTTGGGTATTGATCTATGTGGTGGATTGGTGTTTTTGAATCTGTTTGTTTTCCTCAGAAAATGTTTTTTTACCTTGATCCGTCTCATTTCTTGAGGATCTGGTTTTGCAATTGATTTGGATGGAATTAATGAGATTTATTTTGAATCTGTAGAAATTTTAGGTTTTGGATTCGGGATTTTTCGTTGGAATTCGTTGGATTGGAGAGTAAAATTTGAATTTTACGATTTTGTTTTTTTCTTTGTATTGATTTTGTTTCCGATAATGGATTGGTTGACTAAACTGGTTTGACCGTTGAATTAAGCTTAGTTGTGTGGATGAACAAGTAATATGAATGACTAGATCAAAGGCATTAGGGAATGCTTTTATTCGCGATTGATTTGTATGAAAATATAGGCAGATTCATATGAAATTAATGCAGTTTTGAACGAAATCAAGGAGTTTACTATGCTAATGTCGATAATTACCACATTGATTTGCTCAGGTTTCATCTTTACAAGGAGAACACGGACACACAGGAGGCCTTAGGAGTGATAGGAAAGATGCTTGGCATCCAGGTATGTAATTTTTTTTGTATTGGAAATTGCTTAGCTTTGTGGGACATTCCTCCCAAATACAAATAGGTATTAGGGTAGGTTATGGCATGAAACTGTTGGGTGCAAGTTTAGAACAATATGGCTAGGAGTAGAATTTAGTATTTAAGTTGCTGTTGTGCTAGATATAAAAAAACATAGCATTGTAGAAACTCTATTGCTGAAACTCTATTACATTGCAATTTTTATTTCTTTTTTGGATGTTACAACTTCATTTACAACTCACATCTATATATAGATGTGTTAGGAGTTTAGGATGACTACAAGCTTCAAGAATACTATAGAAGTTTGCTTCATTTCTCTTTAATTGACACTTGTCTATGAGGTGTCTACTTTCATGCTTGCTTGGTGCTGGATTCTTCATTTGTTGACACTTAGATTTCAGTTGCTTCTTTCTTTGACACATAGGGAGCCACTTGTCAATTACAAATTACATTTTAACAGAAACCTCAATTTGAAACTATCCTGGTCAGTGGTCACTTGTTGAATTTTCCAGCCTTTTGTGTTTATAAATGAGTACGTACTTCTCTTTTTTTTTTTTTAATTATTATTATTATTTTTTAAATCTTTAAATAAAGAATAATTTTATTAGATGCATTTTGATGATGCAAACCACTATCTGTTTTATTTTTTTATCACTGATCTTTGCCAATGAGCCCCAGCTCAAATGGCATTTTGTTCTCATAAAAGTATTTTAATTGATGCTTATCTGTGTCAAGGTTTACAAGTTGACTTGGTCAAATTTGCGGATTAATCAGATATACAGATTAAATAGGTTGGCAAATTGAATTTTGCAATGATCACACTAGAGAAAAGTTTGAAGCTTCTCTTCATTGTCATAACAAGGTACCAAAGAATTACACTTGGGATTTATTTTAAATTTCAATTGAGTGGGAATCTATCATTATGATGGGAATAGTCGATTTTCCATATCTGCATTTCAAGTGCATGGGAATTTCTCTTTTTCATAATAATAGTAATAGCCCAAGACCACAACCTTAGGCCGCGACCAGACCCTTAGGCCGTGTTTTAAACGGGGCTATAGGACCTGGTCTTGGGCCGCGGTTAAAAAGTGCGGCCATAGGACTGTCAGTCCTATAGTCACAGGTTTTAGGCCACATCAGAAAGCGCGGCCTAAAAAAACGCGGCTATAGGCTATAGCCACGTTTTTTTGACAAATAGCCACGTTTTAAAAACGCGGCCAGAGGACTTTTTTTTTGTAGTGTTTGACTCATTTGAGTATTTGGGTATTAGAGGTTCTGTAATGGTTTTTTTTTTTTATTTTTTTTTTTTTTATTTTTTTTTTTTTATGGAGTGTTTGTATTGGGGGAACTGTTTCTTATCTTTGTTCTGTATTGGATTGTTATTGCATTGTTAAGGTTCATTCTTTGGGTCCGTTTGGATACAACTTATTTTTGCTGAAACTAAAAATTGAAAACTGAAAACACTGTAGCAAAATAATTTTTAAATGTGTGAATAGTACCGTGGGACCCATTTTTAATATTTTTAAATGCATGAACAGTGCTGCTACAGTGTGTGAACAGTGATAATTGTCTCCTACACAGTAAATCCATGTGATTTTACTGTTCATGTGCTAAAAAAAAAAGGAAACGTGAAATAGAAAACGTAGACGCACAATAATCTTTATTCAAACCGGCACTTTGTATTTGAGGTTAGGTTTGACAAGATGTGGAGAAGTTGGATGGTCTTTTGTGTTGTAAAGTGGGTTCTTTCCTACAAATTACTGCCGTACGCTGTTAGGTCCCTTTTTAAGCTTATCTCAATTTATAATTATTTCATTAAAAGAAAGGAGATTGGTAATGCCCTTGGCAACTTGGCAAGTTGGAAGAAACGGTCTTTGCAGTAGGCTTTAGAGAAATGTTAGTAGGAGTCATTAAGACAATTGTTTTTTTTTTTTTTTTTTTTTTTTTTGAGAAATGATTACAACATGCTACTAACCCTGCAGTTTGAACCCTTTCCCCCCTAAACAATTGTTAATAAATCATATTAATAATTTTTTGACATTACTCTCTTGAGAAATATAAAAAGCCGTTAAAACAATTAATTTTTTTTCCATAAAAGTTTCTAAAAATATTTATCAACTAATGCTCTTAGGGTATTGTTAACTTTTCCCTACTTTTATTAAGAGTGTGTACTTCTAAGATCTCCAATAGCTTGGCCAAATTTTCATCCTATTTAGAGAGTAAATAATTTTGTCTGCCTACTTTTTCAAATATATTTTCCAATAAACACTCTATCATTTCCCTATCCACATTTAAATATTATTTTCTTACTAATTTTTTTTTTTTCCCAAATTTGATACACTTTATCATTCAAAAAATACCCAAATCTCTTTTGCATTGTCATCAATCAACAATATCAAATCTTCTGCCCAAAATTTTACCAAAACTTATTCAAAGCTTTCTTTTGCTAAGATTTTATCAACCTACAACATCCAAATCTTTTATTGGAAAGAAAAGTCTCAAATCTTAATTCAGAGAGAGAGAGAGAGAGAGAGAGACACGTGGTGGTTTCATCAACCAACAACATCAAAAAATTTATGTGTTGGGTTGAGTGAAACAAGAAAAAAAAAAATCCAAAATTTTTGCTCAAATTTCGTAACCAACAACATCAAAATTGTTCTGTGCTACTGCTTTTATCAAAATAAAAAGAAAGATTCCTAACAATACTGGTTAGGTTTTAAGTTGTTAGATTCAATTGATGGTGCTGTCGTGCAGGATTTTGTGCTATTAAGTTCCATTTGTGGTGGTTGTGACTTCAATTGAACGATGGCTAGATCGGATTAGGTGATGTAGAACAGATCGCCATAGCCTTCCTAGACTCTCACGTGCGCTTGAAATCATCGCACAAGGCAAAAATGCACTAGTAGAAATCATGGGCCTTAGAGTCAGAATCACACATGAAATTTGGCAAGCTGAAGTGAAATAGCTTTCTGAGCTATAGTTTAGTTTCTCCTTGGGGATTCAGAAAAACCCCTCGTGGATTCGAGGTTTAGTACTACTAGAGCCTAATAGTTTAGTTTATGTTCCATCAAAAGAGTGTCATGTATGTTTTCTTCAAACTTCCGCGATATCATTAGGAGAGATACATTTGAGAGTGAGAGAGAGGGATAGGTATTTCTGTGATGAAGAGAGAGAGAGAGAGAGAGAGAGAGAGAGAGAGAGAGAGAGAGAGAGAAGTTGGGAATGGGAGAGAGTGAAAAAAAATTGAATAAAAATTGGAGTAGTTTGATATTTTATTGGATTAAATTCTTATGGAGTGCAAATAATGCTCTCTTGACCATGAGAGCAACTATAGCAATTCCCTATATATATATATATATACCATAAGGGCAGAAGTCATATGGGCGGACGTGCACAATATATTAAGATATTAAAAGTAAAATACTTGAAGTGAAATGCTGAATATAAAGAAAGCTTGAAAAAAAAAAAAAAAAAACAGTATAGTAAAAGTAGTTGGTATTTTAGCAAAATAAGGTTTTAATAATAGATTAAAACACTTATAGGAGATAATAGTAGATATAAGGCTTTGAACTAGAATAGAAAAAGATTACAAGCTTATGAAGTAGTCTGGGAACTATATGGAATTTGAAACTAGGAAAATTGAGTGATGCCTTAAACTGAAAGGGACATCCCCCCTTTATAGGCAAAATAAAACACTATTTAAACAATAAATAGTGAACAATAAAATTGACTTTTTTACTATTCATTGTAGATCAGCGAAATTGTCAGTATGTGTTCTCTAAAGGGAATCATCCCCCGTGGGGAAAAGCCAGAGCAAGAGCCATACTCTTATCAAGGAATCAAAGTAGCTTTAGTAACTTTATCAGGGAATCAATGTAGATCAGCAGCCTTAATAGGAGATTGTTTATCTTAGCAATTTTGGACCTTATGCCGACAAAATTAATCCTCACCTAAGTCTAGTGTGGAAGCTTCATCATGTCCAAATAATTCTTAATTATAAGGGTAATAAGGATCGTTATTAGTAACAGAGGCTTCTGAGGATGCCTTGGATTCTTGGTCATCATCTTCTTCCTTTGATTTATCATTTGCTGCTACTTCTTCATCCTTCATTTTTTTTTTTTTTTTTTTTTGGTTTTAATAGTGCAAATATATCAAAACTGCTGAGACTATCAAAAGCAAAGTTTTTCTTTTTGGTCTTGGTAGAAGACTTAGCAAGTTTAGTAGCAAATGTGGCAGCAGGTGCAGTGGGTTGAGGCATGGTTGCCTGCCCTAGTGGGTACGCTAGTGCTTGAGCTTTAACCTGAGTAGTAGTGTTAATAGTGCTTTGAGAATCAGAAGGGAATACTCTAGTAACATTATCAATAACATCTTGGGTGCAAGAAAATTTGTCCCACCATTTAACAAACCATTACCAAGTAAGAACATCGTTTTCCTTGACATATTGCCATTTCAAGATCTACGGCACCTTGTATATTTTTAAAAAATGTAGGGTAGCAAGAAACTTAGCACCATGTGCGTCTGTCTTAAAAACACTTGAAAAATACTTGAAGGAGCCATTTAGAGGTGCTAAAAAAATATCAATAATAGGGCCAAATTGTGTCCATTAGCGGATGAACCACAAAGGAAGCTGAGAATTGAAATCTTTATCAAACTTAACAAACCAGGAGTGGGTCATGGTAGCATCTTGGTGTAACATGAACTTGAACCATGCATGAAAATAATCATGGTATGAATATGGAATAGCTGAACCAAGTAAAGGTTTTGTAGAAGTAGGACGGAGTCCCCATTTTTTTTCAGTAACAATATTGAGGATGAAAACACTATGATAAATAATTTTTGATTTATCAATCTTATCAAGTATGGATTTGACAAAGACCGATTTTTCATGAAACAGGATAGCAGAGTAATAATTTAAGTTTTTACCATTGTGTTCGGGTATCTAGTGGAAGTTCAGGGGAAAGTAATTTGTAGCAAGTTTAAGGGGGTCTTGTTCATAGCTCTATTGGGTTCAATGGAAAACAGGTTTTGGAAGTATTGTTTTTTAACATATTGAAAAAGCATTGGGGTTTTTGGAGAAAGTGGCTTTAACAGGTTGGTTGGCAGGGACCATAGCATATGGATCAAAAGAGGATGCTAACACAGTGGAGTAGTTTGGTTTGGGGATAGTACCTAGGGTAGTAAAACAGTTAGTAATGGCAGCAGGAGAAGCAAGTTCTTGTTTAATAAGTTGTTTAGTAGTATCTATTGCAAGGTATTTGTCTTTGGACCTTCTACTTGCCATTGCAGCACTACAAGAATTCATGGGTAAGGAAATCAGTAATAGCATTTTGAGAACCTTTAATATATTCAATATCAAAATAATAAAATAAAAACTTAAAATAGCTTGCCATCGGGCAAAAATATGTTTTGAAGCAATATTTTCAACTTTATTTTTCTATAACATGTTTAGCACTTTTGCAATCAATGTGTAATAAAAACTTTTGCTTTAGTAAATCACTTTGAAATTTGGAGATACATAGTACTGTAGATAAAATTTCTTCTTCTTCTTTTTTTATTTTTTTTTATATTTTTTTTTTATAGTAGTATAATTTATTTGTGCAATATTCCAGCCTGTTGAATGGAAATGAACAATTTGTTTGGATGAGTCTGGTGAAACAAGCTGTTTTAGAATACCTCCATAACCAATGTCTGAGGCATCAGTTTCAACAATTTTGAAAGCATTAATAATAGGGATACCTAGACAAGGAAAAGTTTTAACATGAGACTTGATTTGTTTAACAAGAGAAGTATGAGTATCAAACCAGAGAGGAGGATTATTCTGTAGTCGATCAAAGAGAGGTTTGCATTGTTTCCTCAAGTCCTTATAAACTCAGCAATGTAGTTCAAGGACCCAAGGAATCTTTGCTCAAGGTCCGGGTTGCATCCAAAAAAGATTATAATAAGGTCTCAAAAATAACTCATGCAAAGATAAGCTAGCACAAAGGATGGCCCACCATAACAAGTGCTTAAATAATAGCCTAGCGATAAACAGGAGAAGTGTCTAGGGGTAGATCTCTGGAAAATTAATAAATGTATTCACATAGTAAAAATTATGCATTACATCCATAGTCAGTTAATGTAAAAGTGGGCCCATTATAAAAAGTACATAAGAGAAAAACAGTCCAGCAGTGAATATGACAGACCTCCAACGGTAGACGTCTAACAGATTAATAAATGTGTTTACATGATAAAAATCATATATTTTCTTCGTTATTATTAAGTCAACATGAGGGAAAACTTCCATAGTATTCAAGACATTATGGCCTTCATTATAATAGCAATAAACAAGGATTAAAGGTTTCATAATTACAAGTAAAAGAGGAAAATTAGGATGGAATGAAGAGAGAAAAAGAGTGTCCATCTAGTGCAGCAAATGTTTAAATAAGACCTCCATGTGCCATATCATGCCCATAATAATGAATATATGTGTATAGTAAGTGGTGGGAGTTACTTTATGGAAAGTTTGAGTGAATATATGCAAATATGAAAGAGAGATGAAGTGATGTTTAGCCATTTTTGGGTATGGTGTAAAGAGGGGCTGTTTATGACTATTTTAAGGTGCCTGAGATTTTCTAAGGAGATGGAATGGGATATTTATCAGTAAGTGTACATGGGTATTTATGGATCAAAAGCTGATTTATGAACTAAAGGACTTATTTATAAGCTGAAAATAGCATGATGGGTGAAGAATTTTATGAGGCGATCTTATTCCCTTGATGAGTTAATGGTAGTTCCTTTTATAGTGAAGCGTAAGGGATTGATTAGAAAAATTTAGAAGGAACTAGGTCTGACAGTAGCAAAATCCCAAAATATCTCCTCTGAGATTTGGCCCAAAATGGTGAGACTTGCTTTTAGAGTGTTTTGTTTATTTGGGTAATGTAGCTAGAGGTTGAGATGCTCCTAATTTAGGCATTAAATGCTTGGTTTTGGAGATTAATTTCATCCAATAGGATTAGGGCAAGTATGAGGACTAGAGATCTTGCTTGTTGCAACTAGGATCAAAACTCAAGAGGGTTGGTTGACATTCTAAGCCAGGTGTCAACCATTGAAGCCTCTGCTGGGAACTTTTGCTGAACACCCCCTTATGCCCTCTAATTTTCTAATTTTTCTAATTTTCCCCTTTTGGGATTCATGGGCTTGATTCATGAATCAATTACATACATTTTTAGTAATAAAATAAACTATTTAGTTGAGGATTTCATGAGCTTGGAAGTTTTGGTTATGGCTTCCTTAAGTTGTGACCAAAACTTGGAGAAGAAGGGTATTTATTACCAATTAGCTTTTAGGTGTCAGTCCAGCCTCCGGTACTGTTCATGTCAGAATTGGCAGTGGCAGAGAGGCAGATGGGACTGATGACTAGCTCCTAATTTGGTTTGGGAGCTTGGTTTTTTCTTGGGGTGATCTCCAGAGGAAGGCAGAACTAAAAGAAGTTCTCCAGCTGGGTTAGTTTGCATACATAGGCTGTTTTGAATGAGATTTTAGTTTAGGCTCGGTCATGAGGGCTGAGTATTTTGGTAGGCCTCTGACTTGGTGGTTCTCTTCACTTAGGCCTGTCCTTTTGCTTTCTTATTGTAAACCCTACAAAATGGACAAAGCTACCATATATTGCCATGGATTTTTATTCCACATGGGCTTTAGTTGTTAGTAAAAATGAAATGTATTCACGAGCTTTAATAAATATTTATGATAGGTTTTAGGTATTAATTTCCATGGGCCTTAAATATCAATTTGTATAGTTTCTCATAATTTTTGTCATGGATTATTTTGTAAATGATATTTTCTTTGGGGCTTTTAAATAGTAACCTCCAGTGTTTCTTGTGAATAATATTTACCATGGGTTTTAATTGAGAAAATATCCATGAGTTTCAAATAAAATATGATAACTACCACTATAATGGAATAATGTGATATTCTCATGGGTTTTTCTATAAATAATCATAATGGGCTTGTAAGGTAAATAATTACCATGAGTTTTGGAAATGTTGTGATATAAATAGTGACCATGAGTTCTTATTATATAAATTCCATGGGTTTGTAATATGGTATGAAATAAATAAATGTCATAGGTCTAAGATAAATAATCATAACTTTCTATGGGCTTTTATATTAGTAATACAAATTCATAATTCTCCATGGGCTTGATATATGTTCGCCATGGGTTTTGGAAAAATGAATAGTGTTACATAACATAAATAGTTACCATGAGTTTATACCATGGTATGAAATAAATAAATATTATGGGTTTAAGATAAATCATAACTTTCCATGGGCTTTTATAAGATGATTGCCATGAGTTTTAAAAATAGATAGTTGTCATAGATTCCATGAGTTTGTGATATTATAGAATATATTTAAGAACTTAAAGCATTGTTCATCATTGGACTTTAGGTGAAATAATTATGATATAGTATTTTGCTAAGAATTGATAACCTTGGGCTTTTTACTAAATAGTGCCATGTAACTAGCTTAGGCTTTTAATAATGTCAACGTAAATTGGGCTTTTGATATTGCTAATGAGAATTGGGCTTTTAATATTCACAATGAGAATTGGGCTTTGATATTACCAATGAGAATTGGACTTTTGATATTAACAATGAGAATTGAGCTTTTGATATTACCAATATGAATTGAGCTTTTGATAAATAAATTGTCATAGGTTTAAACCATAGGCTTTGATTATGGATTTGGATTCCATTGATAAAATAGCATTGCCATGGACTTGAATCATGGGTTTTTGAAATATTGCCAAGGATAAGTAGCCTTGGGCTTTAAAAAGAATAGGATGTGTGCATTGGGCTCGTCGGGCCGATTTGGGTTTAGCTAAATAATAATAATAAAATTGGATAAGATATGAGTTTTTTGGGCTTTTTGTGATATTTTATATCATGATTCAATTTAGATAATGAGATATGAAATATTTGTAGGCCAATGGAATGAGTAATATTAATGGAGGCCCATAATAATTTATGGGTGATATTTTGGTATTTTTTGGTGAATAAATAAATGTAATTAAATAGGATAGGGGCACGTGGCATGAGTGAAAAAATTGTACCTCAACACCTTGTTTTCTCTTTTGAGCCAACGACTGGGCTAGACCAAATTTGGACCTTTTTTTTGTCATAGCCCATCTACAATTCCAAAGTCGTGTTCCGGAATGGAGGAGCTACTACAGTTGCTAATGTAAAGGAGTTTAGGTAGTTCAATCAGGCCAGAAAGAGATTGAATCTCATAGTGCTAGTCGAAGTTTGAAACTCTTCAAGCAAAGCCATCTATGCAAATGGGTAGAAGTGGAGAGTTGTCTCTTGCATCAATCTGCCATAGATCGGTCATAGTTGTTGGATCCTGTATATGTGTTTTCCATGGGGGAAACCATGGAGAGGCGTTGAAGAAGAAAAAGAAGGAGATGGGACTCGAGTTTTATTTTGTTTAGTTCAACAGTTTAAGAATTGGGGGAGAAAGAGAGTAATTTTATTGAGTTTTGTATTTGGGAGAGATATTTTTTAATCATTATTATTATTTATTTTTTAAATATTGTTGATGTGAAAAATTGTGGGAGTAGCAAATCCCATGTGACAAGTTCTAAGAAAGTCAATAATTTCGGTTTTATAGTATATATAAATAATATATATATAGAGAGATGGGTTCAAGTTACACCTGATGTAACTTTTATAGAGTTACACCTTTTCTGTACCGTAGATTTCTAATAGATCCAACAGTTGAAAAAATAGCATTAAATGATTATTTAATGGGTTCAAGTTACACCTGGTGTAACTCCATAAAAGTTACACCTTTTTATAGCCATTGATTTTCATGAGATCTAACGGTTAAAAAGAAAACAGTATTATATATCTACATTATCTCTCTCCTTATTAATTACATTTACAATTTCTCAAAAAAAAAAAAATTACATTTACAAGTATCCTAACTTTATTTGGATTGGTGAGATTTACTTATAAAATTGGTGGGATTTAAGTTCAATTTCGTTGGGTTCATTAGGTAGGGCAAGGATCGATCTAGATATTGTTTTCTTAAAATTTGGGGTAATCCGGGAAGGTGGTAAACAAAGGACAAAGGTTACAGTTGGTTATGGTCCACCAAATGTGATAGATAAATCCCATTAAAAAAAATTGTGATGGATAAATAAAGAGAAATAAGGAAGATAAACAAAGGGATTTGCAGGAAATTAATAATTTAATATTAATAGTTGTAAAACCAAACCTTAAATTGTTATCTCTACTCGTCTAAAAAATAGGTGGATATCACTTTGTTTTTAAGATGATAAGAAATTTTGTGAATTATCTATCCATGATTTAAAATTTAGTTTGTCACTACACGGTCAGGTGCATCAATGGAGGTCAATTTGTGTTATTCTCTTTCTCTCTTTTTATTTGACCACCAATGTGACGACCACCAAAAACCTAGGAATTCCAATGTTTAAGAAGAGGGTAGAGAATAGAAACTTTGCAAAATTTCCAAGAAATGATCCTTCCTTCGCTATGATTCTTGTATTCGAAGTTAGAACCCATTATATCACTCACATAAATTTGGCTGCAGTAACAGAATCATGAGATTTGTTTAAAGAAGTTGGTGTTCTGGTGGATGCTTTAAAGGAAAATGATTAAGTTCTTCTCTAAAAATAAAAAGGAAAAGTATTAAGTGTTGGGAACGATGAACATGGATAGGTTTTTAAGGAAAATTAGCTAATTTGGCATTTAATGTTTCTATATTAATGACATGTTTAAGCGGTGTCTTTTTAATCATTAAATCTTAAAAAAAATCAATGGCTATAAAAATGTATAATTCTATAAGAGTTACATTAGGTGTAACTTGAACCCATCTATATATATATATATATAAAATATTAGGTTACGTTTATCAAAAAAACAAAAAAATTAGGTAACACAAACAATAATAATAAATGAAAAATATAAATGTATGCTGGCTTCACTCATTCTTGTCATTTTTTAACCGACTATTATTTGATTTATTATAAAAACAATTTAAATTTGGAAAGAAAAGTGGACAGATAGGATAAAGGAAAGAAAGCTATTTAAATTTGATATGAATAGTTTTTTCGAGTAGGGGGATAGGGAGGCATATGACAACAAATTATTAAATATTTATTATTAGAAGAATATAAACATTGTTCAGTCTCTGCATTTGTCAGTATCTGCATGTGTCAGTCTCTGCACGTGTTTGTCTCACCGTCAGGGGGAATGGGGCATGTTCAGATGCAGTAGAAGAATGGGACTAGACTGTCACGACGGCAATCATTTCATGTACTTAAGATAACATTCTAATAAAGTTGGGAAAACAACAAAACATAACAAAACAAAATGTGCCGATGCAGAAGTTAAAAAATTGAATATACAATAGCTTAAAGTCATTTATTTTTTTGTCTCCATGTAAAGGTACAAATGTTGACTTCTATTACTAATCCCAAACTTGGAGTATTTTATTGCAAATAATTCAACATTATTTTAATGCTTCCAGAGTCCAGACGTCTCTGGCTCTGGCCTAAGCATTTCTGCTTTCACACACCGCCACCCACCACATGTTGTGGCATTATATTAAATAATAAAAGTAAATTATTTGGTAATTTAAAGAATAAAATTTAATTACAACTTTACTCAAAAAAATAATAATTATTATATATTTTAATTGTTGAATTGTATTTTCTTTACACTTTTAATACACATAAAATTTTGTGTTACTATAATACTCCATCCATCCTAATTTGTTTGTTTTATTTAAAAAGTCAAACTTTTTAAGGGAATATTATTTATTATCTTATCTGCTTTATAAAAATGTATAAGTTTACAAAACTATCCATAAATAAATATATCAGTTTTTTTTTTTAAAGAGTTATTTTTAATGAGGCAACTAACATGGTGCCCCAATTAAATTGATTTTTTTAAATATTTTTTAGTTTTTTTTTTTCAAATAGTTTTGAAAATAAAGTAGGAGTATAATAGAAATATTAATAAATTAATGACTTTTATTTTTAGAAATATGACAATATTTTGAGACATCCCAAAATGGAATAAAGGACAAATAAAATGGGACAGAGGGAATATTATTTACTATATAATCTATTAGCTTATACTTTATGCATAATTTTAAACTACAAAAATTTTTATTAGTGACATAGCTATTGATCTTTAATTTTTTAGATTTTTTAAATGATAGAAGATATAAGAAGAAGATGTAATTCAATGGTTGATTTGTCAAAATTCACAACTAGTAAAAAGATATTGAGTAAGGTTGCAGATTAAGACTATAACAAATTTTGTAGCTAAATTTTGTTCTAACTTAAATGTAAAAATGTCGGAGTTAAGATAAGGAATTAGTCAAATATGTAATGGGTTGAAAGTTGGGGACACAGCATTTGTCTTTATTAGTAATTTGACTTTCTTGTGTGTTTCTTTTGTGAAATATTTTCGAAGCATAAATTTTGATTGAAGAAGAAAAATAATTAGTGTTACCCGTAAAAGATGTTAAGAAAATTTGATAATAGAATCTCAATTTTTGTAATAATTTATTCTCTTTTATTAAAATTTATGTATAAGTAAAAAAACGTGAAGATAATTATGTAATAAATGCTCATAATATTGTTTTTTATTATTACAATTCGAAATTTTTTTAGCCTACCGTAACTAATATAACATAAAGTTATAAAAGCTACTATTGTAATTTATTAAACTAGTAACAATCAAGGAAAATTACATTTTCTACCCCTAAGTAATATTTCACTTTACACCTTGTCCCCTAAACACAAATGTGCATGAACGCACACACAAGTTAAATTGAAATTGTCACTTGAAATCATAATTTCAATTCAAATTGTGTATTATGGTTGTGCGAAATAGATGAATGTAATAAACACTACTCTTAAAATAATTTATTCTCTACCCACACCAACTACAACCCATGGCCCAACACAGTGCAACCACCAACTCTAACCTAACAACAACACACACTGAAGGCCAAAACCCAAAACCAAATCCACCTCCAACAAAATTGAAACCATTAACATGACCACTACAAACCAAAGCCACCTCATGGACAACCCTAAGACCACTACCATGACAACTCCAAAATTTCTGCCACAACAAACACTGACAATCCACCCTAGCCACGACGACAACCACCAAAACCAAGCCTAGCAACACTAGCGCCAACAACCCACCCCAGCCACAACAAGCATTGCCCCCATTGCAACCACCCAAATATAAAACAGTGACCTCAAATTCAACAATGACAAGTGACTAGAACCCAATAATGAGAGAGTTGAGGAGTGATAATGAAGAGGTAAGAGAGAGAGAAGAGTAAATAAACAAATGGGAAAAATGATATAAATGTTGCTACAGTAACATCTATATTTAGATGTAACGGTAGCATGTTGTAAAATATTTTGAAAAATGGTTCAAAAGATGGAGGGGTTTTTTTTTTATGTACTTTTGTGAATGGTTACTCTATTTACAGTTTTTTAAAGGACTTTTGCATGTTCTTAATTAGCTAGCTAAGATAAAATAGCTATGATCATCAGAGTGTTTTATTTTCCACCGAAGGTCAACGATGCTTTATAAAAATATAATAAAAAATAGAAAGGTCCATGTGGCATGGACCATGGCCACGTGGGCTTAAAGCAGTGAGTTTTTGTTTTTTTAATGTGGTTATTCTTTGTTTTTACTTTTTAGAGAAAGACTGAGGGAGTATTTTAGGCTTTTTATTGTTTTAGCAGCGGACCATGAAAAAATAACAAAACAAAACAAAAGAGCTTCATGCAAAAATAATAAATAAAAAAACAAGACAGAGACACCCACATGCAAAAAGAATAAAAAACAAAAGAGCAAGGTTGGTGAAGTTTTGTAGTAGGAAAAGTATTGTCTTACAGTAGCTGAGGGAGAGTGCCTGAGACCACTTAGCAAACAATGGTGATCCAAGAAATTATAAAAGCATGCCTTATGGCTAGTCCTGATGACCGCCAGCTCCACCTCCAATCCAGAATCCGAAGATTTCAATTACCATGCGTTTGGGCGTTGGGGACGTGGGTCAGTCTCTGCTTGTGTTTGTCTCATTAATTTATAGTTTTTATGCTTGCGCAAATTTAGCGGTTTATCCATATCCAGTAGAAGATACTCAAAATTGACCTGTGAGTAGTAGTCGTCATGACGCCAAGCAGTTCACGTAAAAAAATGTGTCGAAGCAAATCGGTTGGAGTGGAATCATGACTGGGTGGAAAGGGGGATAAAACTTAAAAAGATGAATATACTTAAAGGCATTTTTGTCTCTATGCAAAATACAGATGTAGGCTTTTTTTCCTAATCCCAAAAGCCAAAACGGTTGGAGTATTTTGTTGCAAATAGTTCAACATTAATGGATGCGAAGGGCGCAGCCTGGGGAGGTGGGGAAGGACAATTGTCCCCATGGCCCGCCTAACTAGTGAATGCGCGTGTGTATATATATAAATAAGAGTTTTACATTTTTTTGAATCATTTTTTGAAAAAAAATTTTAATTTACGGCAACCGCTCCTAATGATAGTTCTTTATTATTAAACTGAGACATCAATTATTTTTTGGATCATTGATTTATAAATCTAAAGGGTAAAAATAAACATTCAAGAGAATGTCATAAATTGTCTCTAGAAATTAATAATTAAGGCATTAAAACTCTTCTTATTAAAAATAAGAAATAAAAAACAACATTGATTCTCTACTCTCTACTCTCCAGCTCATCATCTCTATCCAGTTTATGTAAAAATTTGGGGTTAGCTCAACAAATTTGTGTTTCGTGTTCTAAAGTGATTTGCCTTTAGATGTATTAGTTGGGTATACAATTTAACAATTGTATTATTAGAGGTTGTTATTTTTTGTCATGTGGTGATGCTGATACCTTCAGTGCTTGCTGCTCGTCATTGGTAATGCCACAATTCACTGGTGCCAACAAATGAGAAAGGCATATCAAACACTCACAACATAAAATATATAGCAAACAGAAGATGATGAGTAGTGGTGGAGAGTTGAAGTCTTGAAGATAATGGTGGAGTGTGGGAGAATTAATTTAAGTAAAATTAGTTGATATGGCAAATAATAACTCTATATTAATGATATGATAAGTTGTGGTATGCTCACCGTTATATTTTAATAAGAATCTATGGTCATCAGTAGCACTATGTATAGTTCAGGGATCGGAGTTTAAATGAGCCCTTTGAGTTGGCAATTTTTATATATATATATAATTTTTTTTAATGTTTTTTATTTAACCCCTTTAATAAAAATTTGAAGACCTTAACCTTAAATTTATTTTTAAGCCTAGCTGAAATAAGTTTAAATATGATTCTTTTAACAATATTTTGGTCTTTTCAAAATACAAAAAAAAAAAAAAAAAATCAATATTATCTAAAATATGGGGGAGTAAAACATAGTAAGTCCAACAATAATAGCAAAATTTGTTTATCTTAAACCTCAAAAAATGCTCATTTAGATCTTAACAAATTTTAAATGAACTAATGGGAAATTCTTAGTGTAAAAATTACATTGTCTCTAAGCAAATGTGTAGAACATTATACATTTTTATGCAAAAGTGATATTATACACTTTTTGCAAATCTTACATTGATAGTATTTAATCCACATTATAAATCTTATATTAATAGTACAATATAAACATATAATTGTCCTAAACTAATAAATAAAAGTATTTTAGGTAGTATTAATTAAAGTTCACTTAACAAAAATAATTAATATATTCATTGTATTTAGAAACGATAAATGATTTTCAAGATTTAATTTTAGCAACAATAATTAATATGTTCATTATATGAAGAAACAATATGTCTAATGAACTTATAGTTTATCTTTTATTTTCTTACTAGTCCATCCTATGAACAAATTTGAAATTAGCTTGTAGATGACAGTATTAATTTCTTATCTAAGATTTATTACTATGACTATGGTCTTAAAAAGAGGTAATTTTTAAAAAGAGATAATTTTTTTCAAGTTACACTAAATGTAACTTGTATGAACAAGCGGATTTTATTAAAAGAATTTGCATAACACATGCACACGAAATACAACACAACTGGAAATCAACTACCTGAAACACCACACTATCAGTACTGCCACACAAGCTACAACTGAGAAGTTAACAACCATTACGTACGGTCTAGAAAATTCAACAGGAAGGTGGGTGCATGTATTATTGTACATGCACCGACTTTCCTATTAATAAAAATAGAAAGGTCCATGTCGCATGGGCCCATGGCCCATGTGGGCTTAAAGCAAGCTCTTTTTTTATTTTTTGTTTTCGGAGTATTTTAGGCTTTCTAGCAGCAGAGCATGAAAAGATAACAAAATAAAACAAAAGAGGTTCATGCAAAAAATAAAAAGAAGGTTGGTGGTGAAGTCTGAGACGGCCTAAAACTATCTACCAAACGATGGTGATCCAAGCAACTATAAAATGCATGGCTTTGTGGGTATTTCAGAGCAGACGGAGCTTCACCTCCAACTACAAAATCCAAATATTTCAACCATGTTTGCCCTGTTCTTCATGTTGTTTACCACCATCATCGCACCACTAATTCCAACCCTCTCTTCACAACCACCACCACCACTAGTTCCAACCCTCTCTTCACAACCACCACCACTACCCGACTCCAAATTTCCCTCCCTTACTCCGCCTCCACCACCAACAGTGCCAGCATATGAGTCGCCTCCAATCCCACATTTTCCCCCTTTCCCTCCATCACTACCAGATTACAACATATGGACTCCACCAAGTGAACCACAACCAGTATCCGCGCGGTTCGTGCTGGGGTGTATCTTGGTTCTATCAACATCAATCGCCTTAATCGCAGTGACGATTTACTTTATCCGGCGAAAAGGGAAGAAAGGGGACCAAGGGCCGAAAGGGGACAAAGGTGAGAAAGGGGAGAAAGGGCCGAAAGGGGATCAAGGGCCGGACGGGCCGCGAGGGCCGCGAGGGTATCCAGGGACGTCAACCTGCCAGAGCTGCTCGGGCCGCCCCGGCTGCCAGTGCCGTAGTAGCTGCCAGGAAAAGACAGGAGTAATTTCTTTTCCTATATGTTTGGATTTTTATATTTTTTTCCCCCAGTTTTTACCATTTGGTTCGGTCTGAGTATTTGGGTGTTGAGAGTTTCTACAATGGCTTTTTTTTTTTTTTTTTTTTGGGAATTTAGTTTTAGAGTCCTGTATTTGGGTGTTAGAATGTTTCGTATCTCTGTTCTATTAATGGTTTTGAAATTTAGACCGGACTGTACGGTTCAAATCGGTCAACCAGAAACCATCTCTTGAGACGGTTCTTTAAACTCAAAAGCGGTTTTGCACAAAAAATATAGTGGACCGTGCAAACTGTGGTTGAACCTTCCGGGTTTGAGAGCCGTGGCTGGGTCTTACGGGTGAGGCTGAAGCTAGGAAAAAAAAAAAAAAAAAAGTAGTAAAAGATGGGGGTGTGGACGTTATGCCATTTTCTCCGTTGAACTCCGGATTTTTATCTCTCATCCTCACCACAAATCTGAAAATGTAGTCCAAACCTTTATCTTTACCCTGCTTCTTCTGCGTTTTCTAGTTTTCCTTCTTCTCCAATCTTCTGTGTTTTCTTTCTGCGTTTATTCTTCTTGCTTCTTTGGGGTTTGTCACTGGTACCCAAAGCAGCAAAACCAAAAGAAATCAAAAGCCAGCCTAAGAGCTCTTTTTTCTTTTTCCAATAAAGTAGTCTACCAGGCAGACACTGCCCCTTCCCCATGAAAAGGTTGGACATGTGGCCACGTTTTCATTATTTATTTGCTTTCAAATTTATTTTAACCATTTTCATTTAATTGCATTTTTTATAAGACATTTAAATATCTAATTGCATTATTTATTGGTACTACAAACCCACTTATTCATATATTAAATTCATGTGTTATTGTAAATTAAAATTTATATTATAGATTAAACAAGTGCAAATATTATAGTACACATTTGCATAAAAATATATAATGCTGTAAACATTTGCTTTGTCTATAATAGACTATCTTATCTTGATAGTATAATGTAAATTAATAATTTTTTTATTATTTTTTTTTAACAATTAATAATATTCCATTGATATAAAAAATACATTTGAAAGATAGTTTTTATTTTTATTTTTTGAACTATTTTATTCATTTTTTTCTATTTATACTAATTTATTATATTTATTTATATTTTAAATAATTTTTAAATTAATTATAACATCATCACGATTCGACCTTGGTTAGGCCTCGTTCTAACCTCAAAAACCTTAAACCCCTTCATTCTCTGGTTCTTTGAACGGTTCGGGTTTCAAAACCATTATATGGGTTTGACAAGGTGTGTAGAAGTTGGATGATCTTTTGTATCGTTAAGTAGGTTCTTTCTTGGGAATTTCTATTCAATTTGTATATGTTGTTAGGTCCTTCTAAGGAGAAATTATTAGGACGTAGGTCTTGAATAGTCCCAACCAATAATAAAAGGCCACACATTTAAAACAACGCTAATTCAACTTCCTAAATGAAAAAACGAAACAAAACCACATAAATTTAACTCTAGTTAAAAAAAAAAAAAAGAATTAATTGGAAAAACACAGATAAATTTAATTTATAAATAGGCAAGATTCAAAAACTTGAAATAAATTTGAAATCCAAAAGCTCAATCTCATCGGTATGTATTTAGTTTTAGTCACTGTAGTCTCTCCATAGAGGTTTTTTTTTTTCCTCTCAAAACTCTAGATTAGTTTCCTTCTTTCACTCCACAACCATCACTAGTCTGTCTTAGACTTTTATGGCAAAGAATGTGCCGATGAGAATAGGTGCTTACGTGGTCCATAGATGTGTATTTTAAAATAATGATGAAAATGAAGGCATGACGAATTTTCGTCAAAGCTGTAGAGCAATTTTTCCTTTTTCATCAAGATTTTATTCTTGTGTATTTTTTTTTTTTCTAAATAACTATTTAACCACTGACTTTCTTTTTGAATTTATTTTTACATTAACAGTGGTGGTAACTGATGTGCATGTGCGAATATTGTGGAATCAGCCATCATCTAATAGCAACGATTGATGTCAAAGCTTTGAATCGAAGATTGCAAGTGCAAGTTATATTTAGTCGTGGGTTTGCCATGAGCTTTGAACATTGGTTCTGATGTGATGTGCTTGTGTGGTTTGGAATAGTTGTTTTAATTTGGAATTGTAATTTTCTGGCTTATAAATAAGGTTAGTGGTATTTGTGGAAGTTTGGAGGTTAGTATTTGCAAATGATTTGCGCTTCAGGGATTAATTTTGTCTTGGTGTTTGGATTTCATTGTAAATTGTGTTTGTTTTGATAATAAATCAAACAAATAGGAAAAAGCTTGTCAATGGCATGCGTTGCCCATTTATTAAACGGGTCAGTCGTGTTGACCTATTTATCAGATTTTATCAAAATGAAAAAAAAAAAAATATATATATATATATATAAAGCAAATAAATATTTTTAATATAAAATTCAAAACTAAAGAGTAACTGCATCACAAATAATCATTCAATACTAAAGCATATCTCAATATCACAAATAATCAATCACAATATGTCAAAGAAAATAAACCACAACAACTAATAAGTTTATATACTTAGGGTTTGAAGGGTATATTGGTAAAATGTCATTTAATTAAACTAGTCAAATGGATCAAACGAATTCCATATGTTAAACACTAACTTAACCTATTTATTAAATGGGTTAGTCATGTCAACCCGAATATGACATGAACTCATTAAGCCTCAACCCATAACCTACTAATTTCATGTCGTATCGTGTTGAGTTTGCGGGTCATGTCCAATTTTGCCACCCCTAGTGTTGCCTATAAAATGCTTTTAACAGAGCAATTTGTTGTGCTTGGCCATATCCTTAGCTATATTTGAAAAGTGACTCACTCATTGAATAAAATGGATTGTATTGAATATAAGATCCTGCAAAACTCTTGTATGCGCTTGGCGCATGAGATATCTTTTCAAGATTTGGGGATTAAAGTTAGTTTGTGTTGTAAATGAATAAGCTCTTGCAAAAATTAACATTTTTTTAAAAATCTCTTTCTATATAAAATGTTGGCTTTTTCCTTTTAAACAGTTATTGTTTTACATTGATAGTATAATGTAAACTAATAATTTTCTTTTCATTTTTATGAGTTATTTGAAATTATATAATATAAAAAAACCAGTGACATGGACAACTTTATTTTGAAGTCGTCTTTCTTTCTAAGCATGCCGCCCAAGATTGCCAACCAATGGTAACCACCACATAACGAACTCAACTAAGCCCTGATTATTTTGAGAGGTGCTACGTCCATGATTTTTTTAAAACATTTTCACAATAAATCGTAGGTAGTTAGTTGTTATCGGTTCAAATTTGCACCTAACACTAAGATTACTTTTTTGCCCCAACAATAACAACCAGTAACAACTTGCCACTTAGGATTTGTTGTAAAAATGTTGTGGACATATCATTTCTCGATTATTTTTGGGTCTATCATTTGATTTGGGATTTGGTTGATAGCCAGGTTTTTTTTGTGAATTTTTAAATGAAAAATTAGCTTAAAATGGGGGGGGGGGGGGGGGGGGTTTAACGGTCTTAGTCTAACAGAAATTAACAAAATGATTATGTAATAGACCAATTTTGTATTGGGTGCCTCATGGGGTACTTTAAGAGTTTCTAAACCTCCAAGTTAGACTAGTTAACAATTTGCAACTGACATTTTCTCAAAATTAATAGACTACGTGTTAAAATTTTGGAAATTTTGATTATCGATCTTTCAAAATTAAAAATTTTTAGATTGTGACCCTTAAGGTTTCACAACATTAGTGAGATTGTTACGTGGCAATTAAGTTTAAAGTTAGCATGTTTAGTGTCAAAAATCACGATTTCAATTTTCAAATCATGATTTTTTGTGTTTAATAAAAGTTTCTAATCATGTTTTTTGGTCCAATAACATTGATTCTTTTCTATCCATGGCCATAGGTTAGAAGGATGGTATTTTTGTCTCACCTGATCCAAAGCATAAGGAGTATTTGTGGCTGCTAGAATCAGAACATTTTCCACCCCGTCGCATACACCCTGAAATGTATTGAAGAAAATTTCCATTTCAAGATTACATGTAGATAAGTGGAAGGAAACAATTAATGATAATGCCATGTATTTACTATTTAATAAAATATAAAAAGTTATTATGAACAGCATTGCAAACTAGCCTGCCATTCTAAACTAGTCTACCAATCAATTAAATAGCTATGCAAATTAATTAAGGAAAAATCATATACAAAACACAACCAATACAAAATTATAACAAAAAATAGCAAGTAAATTTCATAAAACTAAAAAGCAAAACAAAGAGTAGAATCACTCACTCATCAAAATTTTGTAAACCTAACCCAATTTGCCTTGTTTTCTCTTTTGAGCCAACGGCTGGGCTACACCAAATTAATTTGGACCTTTTTTTGTCATAGCCCATCTACAATTTCAAAGAAGTGTTCGGGATCGGGAATGGAGGAGCTGCTACAGTTATAAAAACTATTTAAATTTGGGAAGAAAAGTGTACGGATAGGATAAAGGAAAACAAACCTATATAAATTTGATATTAATAATTTTTTCGAGTAGGGGGACAGAGAGGAGGCACATGACAACAAATTATTAAATATTTATTATTAAAAGAATTTAAACATGGAAAAGGGGGTGGGGTTTGGGTGTTGGGGAACGTGGCTCCGTCTCTGCTTGTGTTTGTCGAATTATGTTGGGATATAACCTTTGGTACAATTTTGTATTACAATTTGTCATATGGTTAATTGTGATTGGTAAGAGTGTATCTTCATATAGTCCACTGATATACCCTTATCAATCACAACTTGCTATGTGGCAAGTTACAGCACAAAGTTGTGCCAAATGTTGTCCCTACCAAAGTGGCCAAGCCAGAAATTTATGTTGGAGGGACAAGATTAAAAGACAAGATTGAAAGTAAAAAATTAATCTAAAAAAATTTAATCAATATTAATAAAAAAATAAATAAACAACTATATAATAATGTAATTGTCATATAGAATCTAACATAAAATGTAAACTTTAATTTATTTTTTCACCTAACTTATTTTACTCAATTGCCCTCGATGATTTTTCATATTTTGAAACCGTTAGCATGATTTCTTCATACTCAATAATCTTGAATACATCTTCTCAATATATGTAACTAAACAATCATTTATCCACTGATCCCCTATTCGAAATTATTACCCAGTAAGTTCTATGCTAATGCTGATTTCTATTCCGTGTAGGGATAGCCAAGTTGTTATTTTTTATTTTTTTTTAATCATTACCAAGTGGGATCCACGACTTTATATAATAGTTGTAGACTTGTAGTATATTTTTGTCTAATCCATAAAGTTTTTGTGTTTAGACTACTATTCAATAAACCAATATAGAGATTTTTTTATTTTATTTTTTTAATCATCACTAAGTGAGATCCATTAGTTTTATATAAAGAATTGTACTAGGAGCAAAAGTTTACTACTACTGGGAAAGATACCATGAATTCACATATATTTTATTTTTTGTCTTTTGTGTAGGGCCAAATAAGGTATTTAATGTTATTAGGGTAAATTCCAGATAACTACCCCGAGGTTTGGGGAAATACCAAACACATCCAAGACAATTGAAAAGCAACCATTTTAGTCCTAAAGATAAACACCGTTAGCATGTCGTTTGTTCACTCCACCCAAAACAAAAGCTACATAACTTTTTCTCCATTTTCAAGAATGAATGCTCAGGTACCCCAAAGCTTCCCAAGCTGTTTGTTCATTACACAAAACAAAATTTGTATAGTTTTTTTTTTTTCATTTTCAAGGCAACAAGTTCAGAAAATGTACCTCACACCATCTATTCCCGCCAGGCCAAAATCATCACATTTGAGTCCAACACCTTTTCATCATTCTTGCTCTTCCCAAGAGCAACAAAGGGCTCTTAATATAAACCAGAAGAAAGTAACCCAAGTCAATTGGTTCAATGGTTCTTTTGAGACTTCATCAGAGCTAGAATTTCAACTCTTACTCAAAAAAAAAATTTTGGGCTGAGCAAACAGAAAGAGGGCTTGTGTTCAAGTTTTAATCTGAAGAAAGGTACAAATTAGTTCTTGATATCAAAATATAGCTAAACTTCTTGTGAACAGCTTACATACATGATGGACCTGGTGGGTCTTGGACAGCTTTTGCCTTTTTGGTTTCCTTTTCATGTCATGTATTAACTTAGACTGATGGTTATTAGTGTAAGTTTTTGTAAGTAATAGATGGTACAAATGCTGTGAATGTAACTAATGATATATATGACTTTGACAATGCTGTCAATGAATATTTATTATGTATTTATGTGAATGGTGTACTCTATTTAGATTTTTTTTAAAGGACATTTGCATGTTCTTAATTAGCTAGGATAAAATAAACATGATCATCAGTCTTTTAGTTTGCACGAGTCAACGATGCTTTATAAAAATATAATAAAAATAGAAAGATCTATGTGGCAAGCATAAAAACTATGATAACAAGTGACTTACAGATGTACGTGGCTCATGACGACTAGTCACTTGTGGCAAGCATAAAAAATAGAAAGGTCTAGTCGTTATGACGCAAAGCATTATGATAACATCGACGATGTTGGGAAAACAACAAAACAAAACAAAATGTGTCGAAGCCAAAACAGATGTAGGCTTTTTTTTACAGTTACTAATCCCAAAAGCCAAAACAGTTGGAGTATTTTGTTGCAAATAATTCAACATTAATAGGTGCGAAGGGCGCAGCCTAGGGAGGTTCGGAAGGACTATTGTTCCCATTGCCCGCCCTATATATATATATATATATATATATATATATATAAATAATAGTAGAAACTGAGAGATTCCTACAATTAAGGAGATGTTGACAAATAGGAAAAATGTCTATCTAAAATTCAGACACATTTCACTTTAAAAAGCAAAACATTATATTGTTTGGTAACGCTACAACATTGCTTAGAAGAGATAAATTATAATTTTTCACTATGTTAAAACATTGTTTAGAGCCGTCTTGGTATAAAAGGAAATTAATTGCTTAAGATAGAAAAAAGAAAGACTGCTACACGGAGAAAAAAAAGGAGAAAGAGAGACCGAGAGAAAAGAGAGACAGAGAAATAGAGAGGCAGAGAACGGAGAAGGAGAGAGAGATCGAGAGATCAAAAACTGCACGCTCTAAAAACTGAAACCCAAAACACACAATCATCCATTCTTTCCATTTGTTAACGCAAACGACCAAAAGAAAAGATTTTCCCTACCGATGAAAAGAAAAAACAAAAGCCCATTGAAATATTTCCATAGTTTGCAATCAAGAATGAAAAGATGTCTCTCACTTTCCTGTCAGATTTCTTCATCTAATTGTCCGTTAATTTCTTTCACCGGTGAGTTTTTATCTTCAATTTAAGTTTGTTTGTTAATTATGATTAGGTTTTGATATTTTGTTTGGATTGTTTTCGATTTTAGTATTTTAATTAAGTTTTTCTCTTCGCTTTTCAGTTTGACATTCTCATCTGCACGCCCTCAAGTTCAACCAGGTACCAATTTTGAATTGATTAGATTCCAGATCACTTAGATCTACTTTGATTTTTTTTTTTTTTTCGTTTTTTTCGGATCTAGGGTTTATCATTTGCTCTTTGGATGAACATATTGATTTTGCTTATTGGTGGTGTTAGTACTCTACTTTGAATGTTCCAATTTCAATGTAGTTCTCCCTCAATTGTTCACATTCTAGATTTCAGAATTGAAATGATTGTGTTACTCGCTAATGGTGAAATAAGCCGCATCACTTCCCAATGAAAACTTCAAAGTCACTATAACCGAGATTTGCTCTTCCGCCCTGTTTCGTTTCTTCTCTGCAACTCCATACACACAAGGTCAGAATAGCGTGGTTAATTTCCCTCTTTCGAATACTCTCTCTATTGATTTGGCCCACTTTTTTACTGTTTGCATGTTTTGTTCCAAACCAATAGACAGAGGAAAAAAGAAAATCCAAAAGGTTTGGCTACCTTTTTCCCTAATTTCCCATTTTTTTTACAATTTCTTGAGTTTTGTTTTCTTCGATTGTTGTATTGATTAAATTTTGTTTTTATTTGGCAGATTTTTGTTAGGTTCATGTTTTTTTTGGTTAGACCCTCAAATTTGAATTGATTTATGCTTTGTGCAGATCTATGTTTTGTTGAATCGTTCTCAAAAGGAAAAAAAAAAAAGTTGGTTACTGAGAGTACAATTATTTATAATTTTTATAAGTAAAATTATTGGATTTTTTTTATGTTAATTACTGAGTTTTTGCAGATTGAACCACATTTTCTTTGATCGCCTTTGTTGTTTTTCTTCTTGATATTTAATTTTATTATTATTTCTCTATTGATATATATTTTCATCGTGTTGCACCTTCTAGCTTAATTTATGTGGTATCATTCTATTTTTATAGATTAGTCCATAAAATTGTTGGAAATTTGGAATTGCTTTAATTTTTTTTTTTACCCTTTTTCCAGTAGCCTTATAGAAGGCTAGAATTCTCCTCAAATTTTTGTTCACTATTCTTTGTAATCAATATGACTTATTTGTGTTTGTGAGGTTTTACTCAATTTCAAGCCAGTTTTGTATATTTTGTTTGTGGTCTCTAGCATAGTGTTTCATGTACTGTAACTGTTGATTTTTATAATTCACACAATTTTTTATATATGTGTGCACCCACCCTTTGGTATTAGTTCTTAATTTTTATTGAGAATTTCGCTTTGCAACCCAATGAAGAGATAAAAAGAAGGCAGCAGGTTGATTTTCTATAGATGAGTAATGGAATTCTCAGGGATGTGCTTTAGCAATACAACATTTTGAATCAAAAGAAGGGGTCACATATTAGGTTTTACTTGCTCATTTATTATATTTTTCATTTGCTCTATTAAGTCTGACTAATTAATTCTTGCAATATTTAAAATACCTTGAACTGCTCAAATGTATTTTTTGATTGAGATCCATGGAGTGTTGTAACAACTATAGGTTCCACCAATATTACGAAAGAAAGTGGCCTCTGTGATACCTAGAAGGTAGAAACACTGTATTATTGTTCTAAATTCCTAATACAGACATTGGTTCAATCAAATATTCAATAATTGCCCGACTTCTATTAGACTTGGTTTCTGTTTAATTTTTGTATTGATCAGACTATTAGGCTCAGTTTATTGAGTACTTATACATGATTTACTTTTATTTATTTATTTATTTTATGAATAGATGATCAAATAATAATGGGTGGAAAGTTTCATGAATTCCATAACTTGGGTGTGTGTATAATCTAATATATCTCTTTTTGTAATTTTGAAGTAAAGCCTAATAAATTTGAGGAACCTTTGTGTAATTAATCTTGATTCTTACTGTCGAAATTAGAAACTGTTATCAACTTCCTTTCATCCCTATTTCTGACTTTTTCCTGTAGTCTCTCTTACACTATTCCCCTATTTTTACTATCCCTAATTGAGCACTTATATACAAAATAGGACATAGAATTGTTTTAGTATTATTAAACTTTAGTTTGGTTTTATTAGACATTCAGATTTCTTGCTGTTCACTTCAAATAAACCGGCCATGTTTTGTGTTTTCAATGATTTTTTTATTCTCATGTGCTATTGTAGATTTATCACTGCTTTGTTTAGGACATTTGTGTCACATTCGGTTTGCTTTTGTTTAGAGTATTTGGGTTAATTGGTTTTGGGTATTTGTCAATGATGTTTTTAAAATAGATAAAAAGAAACACAATCATGCCTTTCTTTTCCTTTTTCTTAAGAGATGAATAGTGACAGTCTTAAGTTTGGAAGACACTATATGTTAGGTTCTAAATGTTTAAAACAATTGGCAAATCGTGAACACAAACTTGTCTAGATATAGATCTTAGAGTCTATAGGTTTTATTAGACAATGCTCAGGGTGATTCAAGTCAAGATTCAAGAACATACAAGCTGCAAGAAGAAGACTTCATATTCTGCCTGGTTCGATCGATCGAAAGACAGGCTTGGTCGATCGAAAGTCGTATCTGCAGAATTTTAATTAAGCCCAAACAACAGTTCAAGCCCATTTAGGATTAGGGTTTCTAATCTACTTCTCCCAGTATATAAAGGAAACCCTAAGTACGTTTTTATGTGGCTTTTCAGAGAGAAAAGAGTGTGCCTCTTTGTATTTAGGGTTTTGTTCCTAAAAAGCTCTCTTATGTCTTCTACCGGTGCTATTCCTTGAAGAATCTCAAGATCCGGTGTTGTAGAAGTTGCTACCTTCTTATGTCATCAAAGGTGTTGATGATCTAAACCTTCAAGGGTGGTCTTGGAGTCACAAACAGGAGAGTTTGTGTTGCTAAACCTTTGAGTGGGATCTCAAAGTCACAAACGGGGGTGTTTGTGTTTTGCAAATGCCAAAGAAAGAAGGAGTCCGTGGATTCAGAGCTTGCACGTGGTCGTGTCAGTAAGTTCTACTGGTTGGTAGCAATAAGAAGTCGAGCGTGGGGGCTTGTAAGTCTTATTGTATGAACTTCAATTCTTTCTAGTGGATTTGCTTTTTACCTTGAGGATAGCTAGGTTAAATCCTCTTCAGGTTTTTTATCGGTTTGGTTTTCCTGGGTGATCATATCTTGTGTTATTTATTTTCCGCTGCTTTGCATGATTTGATCTTTTATATTGTGATAATGTAGACTTGTTTAATTGGACTAAGTAACAACTTGGCTAATTACCTAGGTTTAATCAATTGTTTAAGGGGTCTAAAAACTATCAAGTGGTATTAGAATGGGTTGCTATTTTGTTATTGATCTTTTGATCACTAAGCTGATCCTTGACCCCTGTTGTCATGGATAATTTGAAGTGTCTTTCTGATCATGTTTCTGCTCATGCTTTTGTTGATTTTATTGATGCCTGTGAAACTCTTCGTAAGGAATTATTGAAATCTATGAAAATTGCTAAGAAATTAAAGGAAGAGTTAAAATTGGCTAATCTTGAAAAAGAGGAATTGATTGTTAGATTAGATGAATCTAATAAAAAGAATGAATTTTTGAGAAATCAAATTTCCTCTCAAGATGAGAAGATGAAAAGATTGGAACAAGAGTTAGTTGAATTTAAAGCTAAAATTGAAAATTTGACTTGTACCAAGTCTGCTGTTGATAACAGAAGTGTTTCTGTTTCTCTTAAGCCTAAAACTGAAAAAGTTTATATCCCTCCTTTTAAGAGGAATAATAAAGAAGAGGCTTATTTTGCTAGGTTAGACAAAGGTAAAAGTTCTAATGTTGACGCTGATGTTTCTAAACCTAAGTCTAAACCTATTGTTAGAGAGCATAATAAATCTGTTTTTGTGCCTACCTGTCATCTTTGTGGTGTTGTTGGTCATATTAGACCAAATTGTTCTTTGTTGAGGCTAAAACCAAAATCTGAGACTAGATTTGCTGTTAGGAATACTGATGTTTCTAAATTTGTTTCTATTTGCCACTTTTGTGGTGTCCATGGTCACATTCGTCCTAATTGTCATAAATTGAAATTTAAGCATTCAGTGTTTCAATCTAGGATATGTGATGATATTTCTCTTGCCATAAGTCCATATAAATTGTTTCATATTATTTTGAAAAATTTAAGTTTGTTGGCTTGTGAAAAGAATTTGTAGGATTTCAGTCTGTCTTAGAAAATTGGTGTAATCCCTCAAATACACTCTGCTTCTCATGGATTTTCACCTACAAAGTCGAAGACTCGTTCTATATGGGTGAGAAAAGATTCTCTAAGGTGAGTGTTGCTGACTTGTCCCTGATTTAATTCTTTCAATTCTTTGTGGACATGTTTTGTTTTTGTTGTTTTGTTTTTTTAGTTCTTTTTTATTAAAAAAATACAAAAACATTGAAAAAGTTTCAAAAAGACAAATATTTTATTTTGTGTCTAGTTTTATTTTTCTTGAGGATTACATGAGTTATGATATCTCTCTTTTGATTTAGAACATGCTTGACATTGTGGAGAAACTTAAATAGTATGTGTTAAATAAATGCTAAGTTATTTATGATTTTATGTGAGTATGTACTAGTTTGTACATGTACTCAAGGGCTAATTAAGAAATTGATATTTCTTATTTGTGTACCCTCTATAGCTTAGTTAAGCACTGTCATGCATTGCATTTGCATTGTTCTTTTAGCATAATGTGTGCTTTTTGTTTTTGGTCATAAATTTTTTAAAACCAAAAAGTTTTTTGTGTTTTGTATTTCACATCTTGGATTTATAATCAAGGATTGGCCATATTATCTTTACATAACAAGTTTATGTACC
Organism: Quercus lobata; assembly: GCF_001633185.2. Taxonomy (NCBI): domain Eukaryota; kingdom Viridiplantae; phylum Streptophyta; class Magnoliopsida; order Fagales; family Fagaceae; genus Quercus; species Quercus lobata. The sequence goes on along the minus strand of NC_044907.1, from coordinate 86,799,612 downwards.
TTGTTTAGCTTGGATGAGCTTCTTGTATTGCACTTTACTAGTTTGAGCTTTGTAGTGCATGTTGTGTGGGAGATGTTTATAGTTTTTGATCACTCTGTCTTGATCTTGAAGTCACATGTCTTTGACTGTCGAACTTGAACCTTTAGAGAAAGGCATAAATAATCATCTCATCACTGTTCACTAGCCAATCATGAACACCTTAGTGCATATCGTAAGATTTTGTGTTCGAGAAAGTGTAGCACATGCACAAAAAGAACATAAGGTGTAGCCTCGGTTTAATTGCTTAATACTTAAAATTGGTGTGTACTATTAGGCTTGATGCCAAATCACATAATTAAAATTGGTGTGTACATTATCCTGGCTTTTTAATAAGTTTCTGAATAAATTAAAATTGATGTGTATATTATGAGGCATAATTCAAGAAACTTACATGATTGCAAACTTATGATCTAGGAGATGTGGGAGTTATATGATGTAACTCTTTAGGTAATAGTCTTTTTTAAATTCTATGTGATGAATTTTGTAGACTTTGTGATTGATTACTATTCACATATCACCTCACATGATCTCAAGTTTTTGCTAGTTGCACACACTACACAAGTTACTCTTTGCTAAACTTGGTATATTATATTGTGTGTGATCTTGTTGTGGCCATCCAAGAATTAAAGTTCCTTGATTTTGACGTAAAATGTCTTTAATATTTGAGATATGAGGACAAATTGATTGAAAATCTTGATTTTGGAAGATCTAGGTTGAATTCAAGTGTTTTTTGAAAAACTTTTAATCTCATACTCATGCATTTCATTCATGAAATATTGTGCTTTGAGGAGTTTTTGCATTAATTTGCTCTGTTTTTTCAAAAATTTGATTTTTTCATGCATCATTTGTGTTTAGGATTCACATGCATTGCATTGTTTTTGTATCCATCTTACAGTTTTGCAGTCATATCTCTCATTGTTTTCACACATAACATGCATACACTTTGCTAAATTGGGTACTAAACTTGATTTAAAAATTGATTGATTAAGTTTTTGAGTTATGTACTTTTTAGTATATGTTTTTTTTTTATTTTTTTATTTTTTATTTTTTTTTTTATTTGTGAATTGTAGAAAATATTTTTCTTAAGAGATGTGATGGATAATTAATGTGTAAATATTTTCTCTACTCATGCAACTGTTTATGGGTCACATAGTGCCATGTTTGCATTTTATTGAAAGAGAAAATATTTTTTCTTCATGTGTATCCTCAACTTGGTTTTTTTTTAAAACTTGGTTTGTGTCTTTTTATTTATCCCCACCCCCTTTATTTTTCCCCAAAACTTGTTTTGTTTTTCCTATTTTTATAGGGGAGAATTTTTTTTTTAACCTTTGTGATTCTTAGGGGGAGTTGTTGCTCTTCATAGGGGGAGTTGTCTCTATTTTCTCTTACTCTGTTGCGTATATTTTCTGTCTATCTTCTGATTAGGTAGTCTTTGTCAATACGTGACAAAAAGGGGGAGACATAGATGACCTGTTTGTTTTTGTTTAGGGGGAGAATATAAAAACTTTTTGTTGTATCTAACTTATGGAGAGAGTTAGTTTACTTTTGTTTTTTTTATATTCTGTTTCATATTATTATTTATATGTCTTTCTTTCCACACATGCGGTGATGTGTTTGTTGAGTGTTTCAGGAAAGATAGGTGCATTCTGATCAAGACCTTCTACCTCTTCTTATAACTTCTAGGTTAGGAGTCCTAGATTGGGATTTGTGATATAATTGGGCATTTTATTGTATCGGGTTGTTCTTGTATTTGAGCATTTCATTTTGTATGAAAGTTTTGTCACGAATTGCCATAGGGGGAGTTTGTTAGGTTCTAAATGTTTAGAACAATTGGCAAATCGTGAACACAAACTTGTCTAGATATAGATCTTAGAGTCTATAGGTTTTATTAGACAATGCTCAAGGTGATTCAAGTCAAGATTCAAGAACATATAAGCTGCAAGAAGAAGACTTCATATTCTGCCTGGTTCGATCGATCGAAAGACAGGCTCGATCGATCGAAAGTCGTATCTGCAGAATTTTAATTAAGCCCAAACAACAGTTCAAGCCCATTTAGGATTAGGGTTTCTAATCTACTTCTCCCAGTATATAAAGGAAACCCTAAGCACGTTTTTATGTGGCTTTTCAGAGAGAAAAGAGTGTGCCTCTTTGTATTTAGGGTTTTGTTCCTAAAAAGCTCTTTTATGTCTTCTACCGGTGCTATTCCTTGAAGAATCTCAAGATCCAGTGTTGTAGAAGTTGCTGCCTTCTCATGTCATTAAAGGTGTTGATGATCTAAACCTTCAAGGGTGGTCTTGGAGTCATAAACAAGAGAGTTTGTGTTGCTAAACCTTTGAGTGGGATCTCAAAGTCACAAACGGGGGTGTTTGTGTTTTGCAAAGGCCAAAGAAAGAAGGAGTCCGTGGATTCGGAGCTTGCACGTGGTCGTGTCAGTAAATTCTACTGGTTGGTAGCAATAAGAAGTCGAGCGTGGGGGCTTGTAAGTCTTATTGTATGAACTTCGATTCTTTCTAGTGGATTTGCTTTTTACCTTGAGGATAGCTAGGTTAAATCCTCCCCAGGTTTTTTACCGGTTTGGTTTTCCTAGGTGATCATATCTTGTGTTATTTATTTTCCGCTGCTTTGCATGATTTGATCTTTTATATTGTGATAACCTAGACTTGTTTAATTGGACTAAGTAACAACTTGGCTAATTACCTAGGTTTAATCAATTGTTTAAGGGGTCTAAAAACTATCACTATATATATATTTTTTTCCATAGTGTTACCAATTTAGGTAACCTTAATAGAAGCTTAAATTAGAAATATGCACATGTTTTGATCCTAGCCACTTTGAGATGTACATATATATTCTTGATTACCTTCTTGATTTTTAGCTTATATTTAAGCTATAATTGTTAAAATTGTGCTTTAATCTTGATTTGGTGTACTTTACTTTCTGTTGCATTTCATCTCTTAAGTTGTATTGTAACTATTGTAATTTGATATTGTGATTAACATAGTTCTATGGTGCATAGGCTTATATTAAAAAGTGATAAATTATATTGTTTCAGAATGTTAAAATACTATTTTGTTTTAAAGTTCTTTCAATAAAAAGAAAACCAAACGCTTGAAATACACGGCAAAGGCTTGCAATACTCAAAAAAAAAAAAAACTTACGATACAGAGACAGAGGAGGAAAAAACCTATGATACAGAGATAGAGAAGGAGGGGAAAAAAAAAAACTATACAACACAGATATAGACCACCGTCTGTTCCCTCACTAGACTTAGACATTTTTATAGATTATGAAAATTACAAAAAGATTGGTTACAGTTTTGGATCTTCACTGTAAATCAATGGAATTGAAAACAGTTATATGTAACTAATCTTAAAGATGTTGTTGGGATCAAATCAATATAATATTTAACATTGTGCTGATATTTAAGTTTCTGTTCTCAGCAATTTAGTTTTGATGTTTTTTGTTTTGTAATGAATATGTGTTGTTCATTCTATTATGCGTGTTTGTTACCAGTGTTTTTAAAAAGTTCTATTACGTATAACTAATTTCCAATTTCAATTGTTAACAACATTCAATGTAATTTTTATCTATTTAGATTAGTACATCAATCTTGGGCATCCACATCCAATTTGAGAGCTTCCCTAGCAGGTGTGTAAGTGATTCTGTTGATCACTACTAAGTATATAAAAGATCTTATGTTCCACTTATAAGCAGATTAAAGTTCCTTTGAGCTATTAGTGATGCTTTCTTTTATTAACCAGTAACTCAATCAGTGTCATATATATTCCTTTAGACCATTTTAAACCTGGCAGATTTAAGGTGTTGTAAGTTTCATTAAGGTCTGTAATATGCCATTACTAAAATTTAATTGTATTGTATAAACTACATGCCTATAATATAACTGACAAATACCTAATTGATCTATCAACAAATATACCTAGAATATAAATTGTATTGCATAAACAACAAATATAACTGATATATTTCTTGCAAAAAAGAATATTTCATAGCTAGCTACTATAAGCTCTCTCAATGTTCAACTGGATTGGATGTCCACATATTTCAATGGGATCTATCACAATGTTGATGGTTAGCCTATCATTTGAATTAAGCTTTTAATACAAAGTTAAATTTATTATTTACATTTTCTCTTTTTTTCTTTATTGTTTCTTTAATGTTTAGTAGATTGTGTGGAGAAACTTAATTTATTCATGATTGGAGAAATTGGAGGAAATAAAATAGATGCTGTTATAGTAAGTATTATTAGCAAAAAAAAAAAAAAAAAAAAAAATCCTTTTTATTTTCCTTACAAAATGAATTGTTATGATTATTGATTCCTAATTCTCCATTATTGTTTCATAGGGTCATTGGTTATGGTGATACCCAAGTAGTTGTCACATAAATCTTCCTAATAGACTGTTTACCAATCTATCTTACAGCAGTATACACTAACAATTCTTCTGCTTATGACAAAATTTGGCGAGTCTCTCTTTACTTCTAATAAAATGCATAAAAAATAGAACATGATATGAAGGAGATTTAGTAATTTTTCAAAGTACAAGAGTTGATGATGCAACTATGCAAAAACTTGTTGTGTGTTGGAGGTGAATATTTCAATGACTCCAATAAATTCCAATACACCAACCACATCTGGTAAAACCATGATATTAAATAAATAGAGTTAGAATCGAATTATCAATAGTATTATTTTCTTTGCTTTTAAGGAGTTTTATGCTAAACTCATTGATTTAATTATGTTAAGGTTTTATTTCAAAAGTTTTGGTAGCCGTAGTTTCCCCTTTTTCCAATCCTCAACTAAAAGAATTCCTAACTCATTTTATTGGTTAAACACATAATTTCTAAAGTTCTTAGTAGCTACTTGTTGGACTTTTTGGTTTTCAAATTATGTGGTGAATGTGAGAGCATGTTTGTTTTAGGTAGGGATTTCATCTGATGTCTTAGCAGCTGTTGCAATAAAGATGGGATAGGGTCTTAGTGATCGAAAAGTCATTGTTTTGCTATTGGTCTTATTGCCTTCTTCATATTAATATAGAATCTCTATATCATGTTATTGTATTATGATAATTAGTTTAGGATATTTTAATTCAAGTTTCACTTCAAAATCCCTTTGAATATGCTTAAGATGACTCCCTTTGTGCTCCAACTAATGGTAACATAGATTTTCGGACGGTATATGGGGTTCCAGCAAGAAGGGCATAAGATATAGCCAGAGATTGAGTTTTGCATTTTCTAGAGACTCTGCTTTGAGTTTGCTAGCAAGAAAAAGGGAAGGGGTAGCCATGGTTCATGGGGTTTTGGATGGTTCACTAACTACATTGTTCAGTTCCAAAGCCAAAGGAGTTGATGGATTTAGCAATTTTTGGAGAAGATTAATATGAACTAATTGTATTTGATTGATGACAGTATCATCTTCAAGAATGTATGGAATTATTATGTTGTACATTGGGGATATTTTTTATTGAATTATGAAGTAACTATTCAATTTATTTGTTTTTATTTTCTATAGAAAAAATTGTCTAACAGTATATGGAGTTATGGTATTTTTTGTGGTGTTAAAGTGACAGAATGACTTTGTATATATGAAAGTAGAGACTTTATCTTTATATAGTCTAAAATTTTGCCAGTTGGTGCATTCCTTGCAATATTCTTTTGTTTTTAATTAATTTTTTAAAGTTTCTGTAAGACTACTTACTATTGTAGTTTGATGTAATTCATAGATTACTACTATAGGATTTTAATTTCATGATATTTTAATTATTAATTATTGTTAGTTGAAGACACTAATACTTGCTTCTAGCAAAAACAAATACACCTATTATCTCTCTTGGACCACCTTGAATTTATTTTGTATATCTTTTCAGAAATTTGGAACATGCTTGAAATAATTAACTCTTGGAGTCAAAAGAAAGAAAAAAAAAACATCATTTTCTTTGATGTGCTTGAGTGCATGTGTGACGAAAAAAGACAATTTTTTTTTTTTTTTTTTGGTCTACTTCAAATTTTGTTGAATGAACAAGAAATTTCAAGATTAGATTTCATAGTTCTCTTTCTTTGCATGTCTTTTTTTTTATTATTATTTTTTTATTTATAAATATTTCTTTCAGTATTATCTAACTATAAAATGTTTAAATTTTCACCTACAATCAAGGCCGGCTGAACCTATAGGCCATTTAGGCCACTGTCTAAGGCCCCCACTTGTAAAGGGCCCCCAATAGTATTAATATATTATATAATGTTGCTTTCTCATCTGAAAAAAATAAAAAATAAAAATAAAAATCACCACATCCAAGTATCTTCTGGATCAAACCTTTATACCACATTTCATTAAGAAAACCCATGTTTATTACTTGAAATGTAGAGAGCGAGAGAAAGAGAGACACTAATTTTCTCAATATACAAGTAACAAAATACAAAAGAAAAAATAACAAAAGGCAGAAAAAAGAAAGAATAGATAAATAATAAAAGGCAGAAAAAAGAAAGAAGGAAAAAACACTCACTCTCTCCATCTTGATTCTAAAAAAAAACACTCTTTTTAGTTGGCTTACTCATCAGTTGGTGTTGGGAATAGACTTGGTGTGTTCATAGATCTTCATTTCATGTTCGTTTTTTGTTTTCTCTTCTCTTTGCCTCTTTGGTCTTCTTCATGGAATTATCTTTGCTGCTAGGTTTTCATCCCATTTTTTGGCTTGACTTTTGTTGTACCGCTTTTACTCTTAAATCTTGATTTTTTTAGTATTTTCTAGAAGACTATGGAATGGAACCCACTTAAAGCATTGATCCTAGTCCTACACGTTTTGTTTTGTTTTTTTTTTTTTTTTTGGTTTTTTTTCAAAAAAAAAAAAATCAGATTTAGTGGTATGGATGGATAGTGGGCTGGTCTTAGTGGATCAAGTTTAGCACTACATGTTTTGCTAAAAAAAAAAGGTGTATTGCTACAATCCTACACAAAAAAGAGTAATGATAACAAAATTATAAATTTAGAATAATTTACTTTGTATTAATATTAATATTAATTTATTTGTATAGGTTTAAAGTGTAAAGTGATCATATTAAGTAAAGCTGCAATTGTACTTTTGATAAATCAATTTCTATTGTTTTATACATTAAATTTATATTATTCTAGTTAAATTATAATTTTTTTTTATTATAGATTGTGTTTCATTTATTCATAAATATTTTTTAATTACAAATGTCTACTAGAAAATATCTATCTAGATATTAAAAACCAAAAAAAAAAAAAAAAGACAGAAAATAACTGATTGAATCTCAAAAAAGGAGCTATGGAAAAATTTATTACTAGGAAAAATCAAAATCTTGCAGAAAATTTGAGTGAAGGTTTCATAAATGAACAAGAAATTCATCAAAAAGAGTTAGAAGATAATAAAAATATACAACAAAATGATAATAATGAAGGTGGTCATGATAATGTTCAAACATGTAATGTAACCATTCTTGATAATGAAGCTCAAAACAATTTAGAAGAAAGTGAAAATATTAATGATCAACCTAATTATATTCCTACAAATATTTTTGATCTAGGTCAATGGAAAACTATTGATATAAAATTAAGAGATTTGTTAGTAGAAAATGGTCCAATAAGAGGTGATGATCTAAACTTTCCTATAGATAAGAACTCTAGACATTTTTCTACTATACATTATATTCGAAAATCACCGAATGGGGAGAAATATGATAGAAAATAGTTAGTGTATTCAAAAGACCTGGATAATAAAAGGCCCTGTTTAAAATTTTCACCTAGGACCCCTAAATTCGTTGAGCCGGCCCTGCCTACAATTTCTCTTTTGTAATAAATGAAAGTATCCTGCACATTGTGCGGGTTATAAGCTAGTAATCTATATATATATATATATAAAACCGAAGCTTTTGGAGCTTTTGGAGCTACTAAGCCACGGGTTTGAATTTGTTTAGTGGAAACTGAGCGAGGTGGAGTTATCTACTTGCTTCCTGATAATCTTAGCGAAATTGGTGTGGAGTACGTTGAGGTTAGTTATTCATTACATTGTTCATACTGAATTTTTTTTACATTGTGTTATCATAGTATATTGTAGTGTTCTGTTCACAAATTTGGTTGCATCTTTTGTAGTACCAAATATCAATCCTTATATTTTTAATATAAGAATTCCTAAATAGTGTTCATATGGTTGCTGTTTTAATGAGTTTTATGGTTGCTGTTTATTATGGTCTTTTTTTTGTTTTTGTTTTTTTACCCAGTAGATACACATTGCATTAACAGTAAACACAAGGAAAGGTACGAAACACATAAACTGGAAAACCAATTCTTGTGCTGCTGCAAACTTCAAAATTGAAACATTACAGGATTCTGCAAAAACAATTTACAGGAGTAAGCTTATCATTAGAGTTAGTTAGGTAGCTTAATGCGTGTAAGCTGAGTTTTAATTCTGTTATGCTACATCTGATGGCTGTTAGGAAGTTTGTTATTTTATTATTTTATCTTTCCCGCCAGTTTGTTGCTTCATATGTAAAACAGAGCAATGTAATTCATTATTAGCTTAATACAATCAGTTTTCCAATTCACTCTCTCAAACTTGATACAAATCATCCCAGACCAGTTTGGGCATAGCAATCAAACAGTTATTCTGAACCTCTCTAACGAGAGAGGAAAAAACATGGTACTTAGGAAGCAACACTGTATAGGTGCCTGCAATATAAGCTACCAGTTGTGTTATCATAGTATATTGTAGTGTTTTGTTCACAAATTTGGTTGCATCTTTTGTAGTACCAAATATCAATCCTTATATTTTTAATATAAGAATTCCTAAATAGTGTTCATATGGTTGCTGTTTTAATGAGTTTTATGGTTGCTGTTTATTATGGTCTTTTTTTTGTTTTTGTTTTTTTACCCAGTAGATACACATTGCATTAACAGTAAACACAAGGAAAGGTTGGAAACACATAAACCGGAAAACCAATTCTTGTGCTGCTGCAAACTTCAAAATTGAAACATTACAGGATTCTGCAAAAACAATTTGCAGGAGTAAGCTTATCATTAGAGTTAGTTAGGTAGCTTAATGCGTGTAAGCTGAATTTTAATTCTGTTATGCTACATCTGATGGCTGTTAGGAAGTTTGTTATTTTATTATTTTATCTTTCCCGCCAGTCTGTTGCTTCATATGTAAAACAGAGCAATGTAATTCATTATTAGCTTAATACAATCAGTTTTCCAATTCACTCTCTCAAACTTGATACAAATCATCCCAGACCAGTTTGGGCATAGCAATCAAACAGTTATTCTGAACCTCTCTAATGAGAGAGGAAAAAACATTGGTACTTAGGAAGCAACACTGTATAGGTGCCTGCAATATAAGCTACCAGTAATGCTCTGATAGACCAATTTATGAGGAGAGGTACGTCGTGCCACTTCTCTGTGAAAAACGGCTTCCGTAATCGTTGCTGAAGCCAAAAGTGGACGAATACTGAGGTAGTGGATAGACCAAAAGCTAAAGTATTGGCTATTAATATCTTTTTGGAAAAAATTATTGCTTTATGCAGATTGGAATTTTAAGCCATGTTTTCTTAACGTCACAACTAATAAATTATTGCATGGTTTCTTGACTATATCTATCCCCATTTGGATTGTTCCTCCTTTTTTATTATTTTTTAATTTGCTTCTTCCTTTACAGCGGCTCAGCTTTCTCACACACAAACCTCCTTGACCAACGCAATCATTAAACCTACATTAGTATCTGTAGGAGCGTTTCTAGGTTGTTTGTATGTGATCCTCATATCTGTAGGCCCATACCCATTTTCTTTTGGTGAACTTATACAAACCGAGCATTTGGTTGACTTTTATTGACTCAGCTAAGGACTAATCTAATTAATTAGCAGTAATTTACACAATCATGGTCAATTTTTTTTTTTTTTTTTGAGGGGAAAATCATCGTGATCAAATTAAATTCAAGTTTTGATTTATGAGAATTTATTCTAACTTTCTATATGAGGATATATATATATATATATATATATATATATATTTGGGTGAGAATCTTCTATCTGAGAATTTAGCTCAATTACTATGTGGATCCGTAATTTTTATAAAATTACGGATTAGGATCCTCTATAGTTTAATGTAATTTCATCATAATGTAAATAAACTGGACTGGGCTGTAATTAATCAAAAGGCCAGTCATACTCTACTGGCTACTGAGCTCACTTTTAAAATGAATTTCACAAAACTTATGCAGGTCGGTTATTACAATCAAAGGCCCTTAACATAATGAAAGGTATCATAAGATTTTGTTAAGTGAGATGCATTTATGTTGCATTCAAATAATTTCTAGCATCATCTACATTAAAAAATTACATGATCTCCCTTAAGGTTTTTTTAAATTACATGATATTCCTTCTTATTTCAAATTGATCAATATCCTTTGAATTGAAAATTATTATTGACTAATCACCCTCAATGCTCTAAAAATCAATGCTTTGAAATTATTTTAACGAGTTACTTATAAAGAATTAAATAAAATGTCTGTTTTTTTTTTTTTCATAAGAGTTGTTATCCTTATTTTCTATTATTTCTAATTTAAAAAAATTATGCTCTCTCTTACAGGAAGTAGGGTGCTTCAAAAACTCTGAGTTTACTTTTAATATAACAAAAAACCAAAACTTAATTACTGAATGATGAACAATGAGTTCATGAGAGATAAGTGCAATTGTCAAACCGGTTGGTAACAAATTTTCTTGAGAGGTGAGAAAGTCGAAGATAAAATTAGCATTTAATATTTACTACTTTACTTCAGTGTACAATTTGAAAAATGTTACTTTTGTTAGGAGCCCGATGAAGTCATCCTTCCCGTGCGAATAGAAAATCTGAAAGGAAAACAATTTGTTTTCCAAATATAACTAAATAACTATAATCTCAACTATGGATGGGAATTCTTCACTATCAAGAAACTTTTTGACTCTTGAAGAAATTGACAAAGCAATTCAGCTTGATAAAATGACAGAAGTAAGTATTATTTAATTTAGCAAAATTACAAATATGATATTTAAGATGTATATGTTCTAATACATTCTTCAACCTGTTTTATTGCTAGGTTTACATCAGTGATACTTCAAATGAATGTAGCAACAACTTATCAATTGAAAAAGATGGTGATTGTACAAAATTTCAAAAACTTGATGTTCAAACCAATGTGCAACTCACACCAACATCTGTACTCAAGGAAAACAAAAGAGCATATTCAGGGACTACTACAAAGCAACAAAGGAAGAAGATACAAAAAACACTTTAAAGTTGTCTTCCAATCTCTAAGATTTTCTATGCACAATTTGGTTTTAAAGAATTTGTGATTTTGACACTAGAGATGTATTGGAACAAAAGAAATTTTTTTGCTTTTATGCACAATTTGGTTTTAAATTGAAATATAGAGGAATTAAACTCTTATATTTAGTTATTTGAGGATTTCTTTTAGTATAGCGTTAACTGTTTGTCTATATACATTTAATTTCTAAATATTGTAGTATTCTCTTTACATTTAAAAAACTCATGAGACTCAATTTGAATTGTAACTTATCATGTTTAAATAATTTATTTTGAATTTTAACTAATTAATATTTGCATTGGTATGTTGTTGAGATTCAATAGTTGTGTCTTTAAAATCAAGAGGAATTAAAAAACAATATCTAAACTTCAATGTTTTTTAAATATAATGAATGCATTGAATATTTAGTGGAAGACATCAAATAAATGAAATTGAAAAATAAGAATGTGCTACCAGAGAATCGATGCTGAATTCCAATAGCTAATGTCACATCATTTGGAAAAAATTGGTAGCTTTCCCGTGCATTGCACGGGTTAGCGACTAGTAATAACTAATAGTTGAAACGTTTGACTTTTTATTGATCGCGACTCATTACGCCATGTGGCTACACAAATTTATGCCACCTATACATTTTAAAAAACCGAATAGTTGTGCATTTTTATTTTACCCTTTAAGTTTCAATATCTACACACTGTTTCACATAAGATGTATATATTTAAACAAAAAAACTGTCTTTGAGAAGAAAAAAATTTATAAAGCGTAAGGAAGAGAATGAGAAATCTAAGAAGAATAGATAAGGCATGTAAAGAGAAGGAGTTGAGAAGAAGTTACCAAATGAAGAAATCGTTCAATATTGTTGCTACTGTTGGTGTGGCTTAATTTTTGGGCATTTTCACTATTTAACAAAAAAAACCTGACTTACAAATAGCTATTTTGGAGATATATATATATATATATATATATATATATTTATATATATCCAAAATTTACTTTTGTGATTAAGCAAATAGGAACAACATATGAATCTAATTATAAGCAATAACAAAAATAGATGTGATATGCAAAAGCAATAAATAAATACTATATATATATATATATATATATAAAAGAAGAAATCTGCAAAATAATTAAAAAATGAAAACTTTGCCTTTAGATGGTCTCTTCATGAATTTGTAAAAGACTAACCAAAAACTCAAAAATATATATCAACCAACTCAAGCGATGGATACAATAATTTTGCTTGGGTCATCACCGAAAACATTCACATGGCCTCATAAAAAATTCGAACATACACATGAGCCAACAAAACAAAGTCCAAGAAAAACAAACTCAGTCAAACGGCTATACTATAACAGTCTCCAAGATTCAGGATGATACATGGGGAATAAACATTTCTCAAATAAACAAATTTCAATGATCAAATGTCAAAAACAAACTAACGTAATCAAATGCCGAAGACTATAAGTGTACAGTTTGCGGTAAACAAAAAACTCAACCTGATGAACACGATTTTCAACTTTAGCCCAGAGTAGAAAATTCACAGAATAACGTTGGCACAAACAGTTACGAGTCCTTTCATAGTAATCACAAAAATATATTTTTGATAAATATATTCAACATTCTTAAAGCAGATTTCTCCCCTCACACAATTTTAAAAAGAAGAAATTGAAAAAAAGTTACCAAATGAATATGAACCACTATTTATACCTAAAGGATTATGATCCTTCAATATGCACATTTTCGGTCAATAGACACATTTTCATTTAATAGACATATTCTTGGTCAATAGACACATGTTCATTTAATAGGCACATTTTCGGTTAATAGATACATTTTCGTTCAAGAGGCATATTTTTGATCAATAGGCACATTTTTGTTCAATAGGCACATTTTCGGTCAATAGGTACTTTTTCATTCAACAAACACTTTTTCATTCAATAGGTACATTTTAGGTCAATATGTACATTTTTGTTCAACAGACACCTTTTCAGTCAACAGGTATCTCTTCGTTCAACAGGCACATTTTTAGTTAACAAGTACCTTTTCGTTTAATAGGCACCTTTTGGTTATCCAATTTGAATGGTTATAACCTTTCAATAGGCACTTTTGGTATATATATTACAACCTATCTTGTACATACCTATATATACAACACAAACTAAACTAAAGACAACAATATGCTTCTTATTCCTTGCAAAAAACTAATGAATAAAACAACATTTTTTTTTAAAAAAAAAATTCTGAAACTCACCCAGTAGCTATTCCCGTGCATCGCATGGGTTAGTGACGATGCACGGGTTAGTGACTAGTGCATATATATATATATATATATATATTAGGGTTAAATTCAAGTTATATTTGGTGTAACTTCATTAGAGTTATACATTTTTTGGATCATTGATTGATATTAGATCTAAAGGTAAAAATAAACATTAAAGGGAATGTCATTATTGCTCTATAGAAATTAGTAATTAAGTGATTAACTCTTCCTATTAAAAATAAATAAAAAATAAAAAACAACATTAATTCTCTACTCTCTAGCTCATCATCTCCATCTTCTCTCCCTCTCTCACGTGGTCTTCATGTTCTATTTACTTTTAGCCTTAAAAATGAAGCATGAACTATTATAGATTCGGCGATTTTTACCCAATTCACCCAATCCGCTTACTTGGAAATTAGGGACAAGTTTATGAAACAAGTGAAAGATCTTTTTTATTTTTTGTTACACCGGGAGTGTTTGATTGCTTCGCTCATTTGCCGCCACCAGTGAAGCTGTTCTGTCATGGGGCCATGCCTTCCATTTTTTCACCACCAATGAAGGATTGGAACAAGAATTTTTGTTGATATGTATATTATATCCAATCTTCCCTTCCTCCCATTCTTATAATAGATATAAGCCTTCTTATGAAAATAATTATTATATCATATCTTCACTATTAAATATTAGCATTGATGTGTATACCATGTTATATATGCTAGAGTAAATGTGGAACAAGAAGCATAGAATAGGAACATGACAACACAAAGGTCGCTTAGTTCAACCTTGTTAGCCTACGTCTACAGAGGACACCCTTAAGGGCAAAATTTTATTATGTAAGAGTGTAGTACAATAATCCGTGTTACAATAAACCATAATATGAGTATATATAGGAGACTAAACCCTAGACTACGAGTACATGTAGGAAACTTGCCTTGCACACATAGTAGATGTGGGGTTGGGTCTATTACAATGGGTTAATATGTATAATATATCTCTAACATCCCCTCAAACTCAAAGTGGAAGCTCGATGAAAGCTTGAAGTTGGATAAGTATAAGAAAATCCCTTAAAGTAAGCCTTTGAAGAAACCAAGATAATAAACTAGCCAATTGAATGATTTTAGAGCTTCAAATGAAGAAATAGAGTCCAAAATTGGAATCTACGTGAAAAACTGAGCATAAGATGCCATTTTAATAAATTTTGACTTGTGGTTAAAGGTGAATGCAAAAGTCAAAGTCAATGACCAGCCAACAAGTCAACAATAAGGTCGAAGTCAATGGTCAGGCAATGGTCAATGGATAAGGTCCACTTTCGGGTCGGCTCGGTTTAGTTTTGGGTCAAGGCACATGGATTTGCTGAGTTGATGACGTAGCGCTGATTGGATAATAATGAAGTGGCATTGATGTTCTTTAGGGATGACATGGTATGCTTGTGTGGCAGCTGACGTGGATTGGATGATGTCATATGATGATGTCACAATGACATCAACAAAGTTCTTAGGCACGTGGCAGCGCGTGCTATACTTTCGATGCGTGGATTGGCAGCAGAAACCTAGGTGATATGTGGAAGGGCAAATGAATGTGGGATTTCATAGTTTTGCAGATTGAAGGATGACGAGGCTGATAGGGCGGTGCATGTGGTGCACTAATGAGCTGCGAGTGAGATTTAGGAAAGGCACGTGAGATTGTCATCTGAAGTCTTGGTGGCGTGTGGGAGCGTGTATGCTGGCTACAGGTGACTGAATTTTTGCGTTTTGCTCATAAGAGGCCAAAGAGCACGTCTGTGTGGTTGGTTTCTTGAAAGGAAGACTCGATTTGCACAGATCTAAGATTGGGCAGGCACCTCTCGAATGTGTTGTTGGATCTTGGATTTGGTGGCAAGGTAGTGTTGATGGTTCTGTGGGAGCTATGTGATGCTGTGGGGTCCAGATCTGAAGACAGTAAAGCAAATGGTTATGACCAATCTGTGCATGTGGGAATCTTCTTTCGTTGATAGAGATATTTTTCTTAATGTCAAGAACAAAGTTTGGATCTGATACCATGTTAAATATTAGCATTGATGTGTATATTATGTTGTATATACTAGAGTGGATGTGGAAGAGGAAGCATAGAATAGGAACATGAGAACACAAGAGTAACGTGGTTCAACCTTATTGGTTTACATCAATGAAGGAAACCCTTAAGAGCTACATTTTTATTATATAAGAGTGTAGTACAATAACCTATGTTACAATGAACCATAACATATTATATATAGGAGATTAAACCCTAGATTACGAGTACAAGTAAGAGACTTGCCTTGCACACATGGTAGGTATAAGTTTAAGCTTGTTACATTAGCCTAATATGTCTAATATATCTCTAACATTGACCTTGAATCACAAATCTAAGTTTGATTTTAATTTTTTTTTTTAAAAAGGGTTCTTAAAGGTAGCATATATGCTCTAGCTTTATGGTTGGCATGGTGATTGGTTTACTGAATAAATCAAATCCCTTGAACCACACACACACACACATGCACGCACATCCAGTTTATGTAAAGAAATTTGGAGTTAGCTTGACAAATTTGTGTTTCATGTTCTAGAGTGATTTGCCCTTAGAGCATTAGCATTGGTGAAGCTAAAAATTTTAGTTTTTAGCTCCTCAAAAGCTTACTTTATATATTTTGCCACCTCACTTTACAAAAAACCTGACATCAATAGTTTTATTTTAGCATTCAACACATTAAAATAATATAAACATCACAATAAAATAATATATCCGCTACAATAAACAACAGCCACAACCACCACCACAACCATGGAAACCACCGCACAGCCACAACTACCATCGTCAGAGCTTAAACAAATTCAGAAAAAGGGAAAAAAAGCACAAAACATAAACCACCACACAACCAAAGAGAAAGTAGACCTAAAAAAAAATTGATCTAAAAAACCCAAACAATTGATCAGAATGTTCAAAGCCACCACCTCCATTCTCGTTGCTCGACCTTGTCGTTGGTTAGGGACCCCACGACAATGATTTCAATGATGCTAGG
This sequence comes from Quercus lobata, assembly GCF_001633185.2. Lineage (NCBI taxonomy): Eukaryota > Viridiplantae > Streptophyta > Magnoliopsida > Fagales > Fagaceae > Quercus > Quercus lobata. Next base: position 86,782,952 of record NC_044907.1, on the reverse strand, counting down.
GATCCAAACACTTTTTCGACTCGGCCCCGGAAGCTATTGTTAATGAATTTTGAGGACGCCATTGAAGGAGATTTTTTGAGGTTTCATTCGGTGTGTAATTGAAGCTTGAAGAGAAGGGGTCGACCAAAGAAAAAAAAAAGAGAAAGTTGTTTTGAAGGGAATGTAGAGGAAACAAGAATAAAAATTAAATTAAAATAAAATAATTATTATTTAATTAGAAGAGTAAATAAAATATTAATACTTTGGTTTACCTTTGAGCTACACTGTACTGCCAAAGATGGCAGTGCACTATAACTCAAGTGCCAAAAATAACTTTTTTGTTATTTTGAGCGGTAAAATAACCTTTTTGCTAAAATACTACCGTCAATGTGGATGCTCTTAGATGTTAGTTGGGTATACAATTTAACAATTGTATACTTAAAGGTTGCTTCATTTTTTTTTTTTTTTTTTTTTTTTTTTTTTTTTTTTTCATGTGGTGATGCTAATGCCTTTAGTGTTTGCTGCTTGTCATTGGTGATGCCATAGATTCACTGGTGATGTAGACACTGCATTTTGTACCCCTTATGACTTGGGCCCCCGTTCCTCAATGATGTTGAAATTCTAAGACTCAAGGTTAGTTTAGGGCCCAATCAGATTACAAATTGACTTGATAAATGTTAAAATGGAAAATATAACATTTTAATGACCAAAAAATCTATTTTTGAAAAATAAGGCCAAAAGAAACCTTAAGGTTGCGTACGCAAGCATGAGCTTGCGCACGCAAGCATAGTTTCGGAAGTATAAGAGAGGCAAGTTTTCTGCATTAATGTTGAGGTTTGGAACGAATCTCATATAGTTTAGGAGTTGTTCCAAACCCCCATTTTCACAATATAAATAGCCATACATGGTACCTTTAAAAAACACACAAAAATCCCATGGGAAAACACTAAGATTCACTAGAAATAGTGAATCAAAGAGGGAGTTTTTCACAAAACATGCTCAAGTCAATTTTATTTTATTAGGGCCTTCTTTGGACTTGATCTTTGAATTTTAAGATTACAAATCACATGTTTATTGATTTGTGATAGATCTGATTGAGGGAAACAATAAAAAATCAAGCCTATGAGCTTTTTTCTTTGAGGTATTCTTTTAAGTGTTTTCTTTCATTTTTGCGTTTAATTCTATTTTTTCTTTGTTTCTTTGCTTCTTTTATGCTTTAATATGTTTATATAGCTTAGGTTTGTGTAGTTTTATGTTTCAAAAGCATGATAGGTTGCTAAAAATTGTGTTTTGAAACCTTGCTTTGTTTGCTATGTTTCTAAGGTTTATGGGTAGAAAACCATGGGTGTATGATCAAGGCTATGTATGCAGACTTGATTATGCGTACACAGGGTTGTTCATGCATACACATGAACTAGCCTAGAAACCTCAATTTTATTTCCTCTACTTTTGTTTCTGTTTTCACATGCAATGTTCCTGTTTTAAATCCTTTTCCATATATTCATGCTTTTAAGCTTTTGTTTCACATGTTTATTTGTTTTTTTGTCTTTCACATGTTAGAATTAGGGCTTATCTAATGCTTAATTATTTTAATACCATGCCATGCATTCACATGTCCATACATAATGCCATAGGTGCTGAGTTGTTGTAAGGTAAGTGAGGTAAATCATGCATTCACATGAGCATGCATATTTGAATATAACTTTGTCTTGATGATTGGTTGGGTAACACATTCTTGGTACCTTCAATGTGATTCTTTGATGTCCTCTTGTTATATGTATGCTTGCTACTTTGGAGGGATATGCTACTAGATGAATGCTAGGATCTATGAGTTGACATGTTTTACCATGCTAGCTAGGGTTTATGCCTGGATATGAGATGCTATGCTAGATGTATGTTAGATGTGATGAAGCATGATTAGATGCATGTTATGGTATGCCATGATTAGATGTATGCTAGGCCTTGTTTGATTGCCATGATAGATGTATGGTTAGGGATGATTGATGCCATGTTGAGTGATTAGATGTATGCTAGTGTGTGTGTGAGTATAGATACAATATTGAGTATGTCTTTAATGGGTTAAGACATGAGACACAATGAAGAGAAGCCAACCTTAGGGTTGGGCAATTTTGGGTGCCTAACACCTTTTCAAAACCGTACCTTAATTCCGAACACATATCTCTGGTAGTAAGATCAAAAGGTCCTTCCTCAAGAGGACACTATAGATATGGTTCCTAGACCTATTGCAAAAACTAGGTGGTGGCTCCATCCATTGCGTCCACAGGTGGCAACAAATGAAAAAGACATATCAAACACTCCCAACATAAAACATGCAACAAACAAAGGATGATGGGTAGTAGTGGAGAGTTGAAGTCTTGAAGATGATGGTGGAGTGTGCGGAATTAATTTAAGTAAAATTAGGTGACATGGCAAATAATAACTCTATATTAATGATATGATAAGTAGTGGTATGCTCACCGTTTATTTTAATAAGAATCTACAGTCATTGGCAGCACTATGTATAGTTCAGAGAGTTCAAATGAACCCCCTAAGTTGGCAAAATTATATATTTATATATATATATATATATATATTATAATGTTTTTATGTTTTTTTATTAAACCCTAGCTTTTTAAAAAAAAAAAAAAATTGAACACCTTGACCTTAAATTTTATTTTTAAGCCTAATTGAAATAAGTTTAAATATGATTCTCTTAACAATATTTTAGTCTTTTTAAATACCAAAAAAAAAAAAAAAAAAAAAAAAAACCCAACAAAAAATCAATTTGTTCAACAATAAGAGTAAGTCAAATTGATTTGTAGGTCCAACAATAAGAGTAGATTTGTTCATCTTAAACCTTAGAAAATGCTTATTTAGATCTTAACAAATTTGAAATAAACTAATGGAAAATTCTTAATTTTCATTGTATTATCAAAGTACAATTTACATTGTCTTTAAACAAATGTGTAAAATATTATACATTTTTATGCACAAGTGATATTATACACTTTTTGCAAATCTTAGATTGATAGTATTTAATCTACAATATAAATCTTGTATTGATAGTATAATATAAACATATAATTTTCCTAAACTAATAAATAAAAGTATTCTAAGCAATATTTGTGGGAGGGTTTCTCGTCTCGGCCCCCAATTAGCAGGAATTGTCCGCTTTGGCTCATGTCTCACGGTTTTGCTCAATCCCACATCGGGGAGAGACGCCTCCCACATGTGCCTTATACGCTTGAGCCCAAGACACATGTGTTGGTGTTGGCAATAGACTTGGTGTGTTCATAGATCTTCATTTCAGATCTTCATTTCATGTTCGTTTTTTGTTTTCTCTTCTCTTTGCCTCTTTGGTCTTCTTCATGGAATTATCTTTGCTGCTGGGTTTTCATTCCCTTTTTTGGCTTGACTTTTGTTGTACCGTTTTTACTCTTAAATCTTGATTTCATTTGTGTATTCTTAGATATTAATTAAACTTAACAATAATAATTAATATATTCATTGTATAATAGATGATTTTCAAGATTTAATTTTAGCAACAATAATTAGTATGTTCATTATATGAAGAAACAATATGCCTAATGAACTTATAGTTGATCTTTTATTCTCTTGCTAATCCATCTTATGGACAAATTTGAAATAAGGAAACCACGTAGATTACAATATCTATCTCTTACCTAAGATTCATCTTTTTACTGACTTCCTAGAAAAATATCATAGAGCTGCCACTGTGACTATGGTCTTAAAAATGTGTAATTTTTTCAAGTTACACCGAGTGAACTTGTATGAACGAGCAGATTTTATTATAAGAAAGAGTTTACATTACACAGGCACACGAAGTATAACCCAATTGGAAATCAACTACCTGAAATACCACACTATCAGGACTGCCACACAAGCCACAACTGAGAAGTTAACAACCATTACGTACGGGGCGAAGCACAAGACAGTTTTGTGAGAAACCCATCATGTCCCGGTATAGACAATTCAATAGGAAAGTGGATGCATGTATTATTGTGCATTACCTGATATTTAGTTGCCGACCTAGAAGAGACCTGCAATCCCAAACCAATTCAACTTCCCTTTACCATTGTGCTTGACTAGATATTCAGTTGTGGTTGTGGATGTAACATTTCTATATATTTATCAAAAAAATAGATTTTTTTAAAGGTAAAAAGATCAAAATTTTAGTAATTAGACTTTTTTGTGTGTGTTTCTGTTGTGATTTTTTATTTTATTTTATTATTATTATTATTATTATTATTATTTTTTGCATTAAGAGATTTGATTGAAGTGAGTTCCAGTTAGTTCAACTGGTAAAGTTTCTGATAGTTTAATCTCTGCCTACATAAAAAACCGATTAATATCTTGGTCTGATGATAAAAAACTGTTATCAGAAGCGAATGCTACAAACCAAAACTCTCTAAAAAAAAAAAAAAAAGATTTTTCATTGAAGAAAAAAAAGTGTTGTGTTTAAAAGATGTTAAGAAATTTTGATAATAAGATCTCAATTTTTGTAATAATTTATTCTCTTCCCTTAAAATTTATATATAAATTAGTTGCTAACTCGTGCTATGCAGGGAACCTATTTATTTGTGAACTAGACTAAAATAATTTTATAAAATCTTAAATTGATTAAGAAACTACACCATTGCATGATTTGCTCTTGTATGACTTCAATTTCTGTTACAATTTGATGAAGAAGCTATTGCTTGAACATGTAATGACTTACAAAAAATTTGTCAGACAGTTTCAGCTACTGTAAAAAAAATAACTCAAAAATTCAGATATTAAAACTTTTGAAAGACCAAAAAATATTAAAGAATCAGATGATTTACTGCTTAGAAATTATTGAAACAAAATAAAAAATATATGACTAAATAATAGAGAAATATAAGAGAATGATGAGTTACATTCAAAAGAATAATTCATGGCTATAACTATTGAAAAGAATCAAAAGATTCAGAACCTACAAATTATAGATAATATATATATATATATATATGTGTGTGTGTGTGTGTGTGTGTGTAATTACACAAATTCAAATGCTAAAACTTTTGCCAAAAAATATATATAATTAAAGAATAAGTTATTGAAACATTTCAAAAAATATAAGAAAAAGAAAGAAGTACATGAACTCATAAAGCAATAAGTTTTAAATTTTAATGGGTCTAAATTTTAAAAGAACCTTATCAGCATGTGGCCCACACTAAAAAAATGTTGAGCAGGAGCCCACCTTGAAATAATGAAAGCCGTTCCTCCTCTTAATATATCGTATATAAGCTTTTTACCCAAGAAATTAACATACTTTCATATTGTGAGGTGAAACAAAGACATATGCAGTAGCAGCAACCTTAAATTTCAATTATTGCAAACTTTTTTATCTTGTAAAAAAAAAGGGGCTAAGTGGTTCATGTATGAAAATTACTTTTAAAAAATACATGAAAACCTGTAAAATCCTTTTTTTTTTTTTTTAAACAAAGTAGAGGAGAAGAGAATAATAGATAAAGAGCTCATACCTCTACCCGACTTAAATATATATATATATATATTGGGGTTTGCACTGCTTTTATAGTGGTCATGATTAACCTAGCAATTCTGGAGATAAATTATCAACGTTTAAGTTTGAGTTTAAGTTGGACTTGTTAGAGAAATAGAGTTTCACTCCTTATTAAGTTTGGACTAAACAAAAAATAATTTTGTTTTAAAAAACTAATAATGATAAGTTTAAGTTTAAGTGGAATTGTTAAAAGGATAGAGCTTTACTCATTGTTAAGTTTGAACTAAATAAAAGTAATTTTATTTAAAAAGAATGATAATAATGTGGCAAGCTCTGGAGAGGTCAAAAGCTTCAATTTTATCTATGTTTTAAAATAATGATAATGATAAGTTTGAGTTTAAGGGTCCGTTTGGATTGAGCTTATTGTTGCTGAAACTGAAAACTGAAAACACTATAGCAAAATAATTTTTAAATGTGTAAATAGTACCGTGGGACCCATTTTTAATATTTTTTAATACGTGAACGGTGTCAGCACAGTACGTGAACAGTATATTTATTGTTCATAACAGTAAAATTTGTCCCCTAAAAGTCAACAAATGCGGGCCCAAAAAAAAAAAAAAAGGAGAAAACGTGAATGGAGAAAACGCAAACGCAGAAACGCGGAGGGCAAACGCCCTCTAAGTTAGATTTGTTAGGGAAATAGAGTTTCACTTCTTGTTAAGTTTGAACTAAAAAAAAATAATTTTATTTTTAAAAAATGATAATGATGTAGCAAACTCTGGAGAGGTCAAAGACTTTGGTTATATATATATATATATATATATCCAGTTAATGTATGCCCTTAGGGCACACATTAATTATTCATATTTGGAAATATTTTATAGGAAAATGAAAAAGCTGTAAAAAAAAAAGTTAGTATCTTTTTTATTTTTTCATAAAAAATTTTCTAAAATAGTTTACTAATATACACCTTAAATGCACACGTTAAAAAAACCCTAATAAATAATTGTACGGCACCGAGATCCCAGGCCCATACAGGCCTTGGGCCCAGTCCCACTTGTACGGCACCAAGATCCCAGGCCCATACAGGCCCTGGGCCTAGTCCCATACCGGCCTTGGGCGCAGGCCTAGTAGAAAGGTCCAGTCATCCTGCGCCCTTCTTGAAACTTCCTTAATGTACAGACGAGTGTAGGGCATTGAGTTCCAAGAGGTGATCGGTCAAACGTTCCCGATCAAGTATATGAACCGTTCCCGGGAAAATGTGGTATGCACAGGAAACTGAGTTACCGAACATAATCGGTCAAGATGAAACCAAGTTCCAAGATCATAAATGCAGCACCGCCCTCTCACCTAAACATCCACTTTAATCAAATAATATTGGACGTTCAATAGCACTAACGGTGGCTGTAATCATAATCTCCCCACTAACCTTGGCTATAAATAGAAGAAAGTTGGGAGAAGAAAGGGTTCAGAAAATTTGAGAGAAAACAGTCAAGGGAGTGAATATCAACTGGGCGTTGCTTTGAGTCCCTCTGCCGAGAACGACCCATAGTAGGAAATCCTCAAGCCCACTACAAATAAATTGTGAGCCCAAGTGATCTAAGGCCTAGAAGTCTTATACTTGGTTCTTACAATTGGCGCCCACCATGGGGCACTCCTACAAAGTTGTGGTTCGACTGAGACTCAAACGATAGGAATGTCTGAGGAGCGTTCAGGAGAGCGTGCACCGAGCGGCTCCATGGGATCTTTTCGGGGGTCAACGTGGAGGGAGAGAAGGCAGAAACGACGGGAAGATAGGGAGCACCCAAGAGGGGAGGAAAGGTCCGGATTGGGAGAGGGGTCGGCTCAGACACACTGGACGGTTTCAGACGTCTCGGCGCATCGGCAGTATGACGAAAGGGACCGAGAGCTGGAGCGGTTACGCAGACTGGTAATGGATTTAGAGCTGGAAGCAAGGGGTCGGCGACATGAAAGGAATTGCAACCCCCAGCAAAGGAGAAACCAGGGCGAGGGCTCCAGCCGATCTAGTACGCAACGATCCCGAGACCGATCGCGTTCCCAAGAGTCACACCGGCAACCACGGGAACCACGTCATCGGCGGAACCGTTCACGGTCACATGGTTACGATCACCAAGGATCAGAATTGCCGGAGGAACGACTGCACCCCAATGCCGCCATGGACGCCATGAGCCGAGCCTTGCGGATGGCGGCCCGGTCACCATTCTCCGATGAAATTGAACGGGCCCCAATGCCGAGCAGATTCACACGACCACCATTCAATTCGTATGAAGGGAGGACAGACCTCGTGGAGCATGTTAGCCATTACATCCACATGATGTCTTTGCATGCACACAACGATGCATTGATGTGTAAAG